>NC_056746.1:1300359446-1300424446 GCF_019279795.1 Protopterus annectens | reverse complement strand
CCACTACCTCTACACTTATACCCACATAGCCACTCCTACTTCCTCTCCAACTACTAAACTCCACCCCTTCCTTCTCTTATCCCCTCCCTTTTACAACTTCCATTCACCACAAATCTCACTTTGTCCTTAGTCTTAGTCATTCACAACATATCTCACTTCTTCCTTAGTGTTAACTATATAATTCTCAAAAAACCTAAACATGTCTTCAAAATATACATCCTTCTCAATTTAACTACTTCTCTTACTGAACATAACCTGCATCTACTACCTTACCCAGTCTAACCCCTTAACTCACATCCCACTCTTTCACACAACCTGTTCTCTCAACACACCTCACTCCTACACACTCATATCAATATCTCCTGCACTTTATCCCATCAACCACAATTTATGCTTTCATTACAAACTTATCTCTCCTTATAAAACCTCAACACCCGCTCTACCCTCCATACCCCCCTCAACTCTTTCTACACACACTACTTATGAAAAAAAAAATGCCTCTACTAAATAATCCAACTTCTAACATCCCTACTTTTATCTGGAGATATTCACCCTAACCCAGGACTAAACACCTCCCCCTCTACATCTAAATCCATCCTACTAGCATCCCTCAACGCACAAAGCTTAGCTAACAAAATTCCAAACCTACAAGCCTGGCTACACCACAACAAACCAGACATCTTAGCCATATCTGAAACCTGGTTAAAACCTCATATAAAAGATGTAGAGATAGTACCACCTAATTACTCCATTATCAGAGCAGACAGAGCCCAAAAAAGGTGGTGGAGTAGCTCTACTCTACTCATCCTCTCTATGCATTACTCCCTACAATAAAGCCATTCCCCAATTCACCAACACAGAATTAATACTAGCTCAACTTCAATTAAATAAACACAAAAAATATATGCATAGCCTCCCTTTACATACCCCCTGGTGACAATATCTCTGTACTTGAAGATATCCTGTCCTGGTTTTGTACCAATATCTCTAATGAAACCATTATCATGGGAGACACCAACATTAATTGGTCCTCCATTCAGTCCCCTACCCCCTCCCTTAACATCAACCTGTATAACTGCTCTCAGCACATCAACTCCACTACTAGGCCCTCTAAAGACTTCAGTAGCGGCAGTATTCTAGACTGGATCTTAGCCTCTCACCCCCACTACTACCCTGATAGTGGAACTCTTCCAGAATCCTTTAGCGACCACCTTCCTATCTTTGCTAGGCATCTTCCTTCTCCCTTACAAGTTATCCATAATTACATCAGTACCAGATACCAAAAAAACTTCAACCCAGAAGCCTTCTCTTACTCCCTAAAATCACTTAACTGGTACCCCCTAAAAACTCTACCCCTGGAAAATTCTACTTTCCTAAATCTTTTAGATACTCATGCTCCCTTAAAAACCAGAAGAATAAAAAACAAAACTACCTCCTGGCTAACAAAAAGCACACTAACTACCATGCAACTTAGAGACAAAGCCTGGGCATGCTACCAAAAGTACAAATCTCCCACTACCCTCAATGAGTACAAAACTCTTTGTAACTTGGTTAAAAAGCTTATCACAGCAGACCGTCAAAACTACTTCTCCTCACTTCAAAGTAAACATAAAACCGACCCACAAAAGTTCTGGAAAGGTATAACCACCCTCTTAAAACCTGGTATAGCTGAAAACCCAACCCCTAGCCCAAATGTACAAGACAATGATCTTGTCACCCAATTTAACTCTTTTTTTCATTAACTCTATTTCCAAACTAACCTCTTCCTTCTCTAACAACTATCCACCTCCTACTTCCACTTGTCCTCTCCCAACACCCCCTCCATCTCCACTCTATCATTCTACAACCTCTCAACTTACAACCTCTCAACCCCCTACATTCTCCTTGAAACCAGTCCCTACTTCTACCATAAAAAAACTCCTTCAGAGGCTAAAACCATGCACCAATGCCCCCGATAACGTTCCCTCATATTTCCTCAGCATAGCTGCTGAAGCCATTGCCCACCCAATCAGTATCCTAATCAACCGATCTATCCAAGAAAGTATTGTTCCACAACTTACCAACTTCCGGCCCATTGCCATCCTCTCTCCAATTTCAAAAATTCTAGAGAAATGTATCCATCTTCAACTCCTTCCCCATCTATTAGACAACAACCTATTAACTCCTATCCAACACGGATTCTGACCCAATCATAGCACTATGACGGCCCTCCTATCCTTCCTTGAAACTGTGAATAAAGCTAGAGATTCTGGTTTCACTGTATCTACCATCCTACTCGATCTCTCTAAGGCCTTTGACACTATCTCCCATAACGTACTACTTACTAAACTTTCTACGCTAAACCTATCACCTTCAACTCTCAACTAGTTTACCAGCTATCTCTCCAACAGGCAACAAGCCGTCAAATGGAAAAAAAACACCTCCTCCTCCCTTAACACCCCCACAGGTGTCCCACAAGGTTCCATATTAGGCCCCCCTCCTCTTCAATATATTCATTAATGATTATTACCGCTCTATCCCTTATGCTAACATCATCCAATATGCAGATGATTCTACAATCATCTGTGCTGCCTCATCCATTCCAACTCTCCTAAAACTGACTCAAGATGCCTTCTCCACCACAGAACAATGGATGAAAGACAGCCATCTTGCACTTAATGCAGCTAAATCAAAACTAATGATATTTACCCCCTCTAAAGCCAACACCTTTGATAGACAACTATTCTCCATCACCAGTCAAAATAATACACCTCTTGAACTGGTATCTGAAACCAAACTACTAGGAGTTCAAATCGATGACAAGCTTAAATTCGATTCCCATCTACTACTAAACATTAAAAAAAAACACCAAAAACTTGGCCTGCTCTACCGACACAATCGATACCTCACCCCAGCTACCAAGCTCACTCTCTCTACCACATTTCTCTTACCCTCCCTTCTCTATAGTGCCCCTCTTTTAACAAACCTACAATCATGTCTCAAAACAAAACTATCCTCTTGTTATAATAAAATAGCCAGATTTGCCACTAGCAACAAATCTTCAACCCATCACTGTGCACCTCTCCACAAACTAAATTGGCTTGAACTTCCCAACTACCTATCCTATACTCAGCTCACCTATGCACACAAACTAATTTTTCAGCCATCCCTCTGTCCCTCCCTGTCCACTGCCTTTAAAATACACCACACACAAAGACTACTCAGATCTACTAATCAAAACCTAATAGAAGTCTATAGACCCCTCCGTCCCCAGGACAAAACCTCCTCTCCTTTTCCCTAGCACGCCTATGGAACTCCCTCCCTCCCTCCATTCGTACCATCATTAGCCTCCCTACCTTTAAAAAATCACTCCACTCCCACCTAACATCCACATGGGAATGCTCCTGCTCCCACCCCACATAATCATTCTCCACTTCCTACAGTCTTCCAACTCATAAATTCATTATTGAAGCTAGTAATCAATTTCTTATTGTACCTAGCAAACTGAAAGCCTTCTGGATCTATCTACTCACTTCCTAATCCTACTTGAATAATGTTCTCCTAAAAAAAAAAATATTTTTGATTGTAACCTCAGTATTTTGTTCTGTCTTGCAATCAGAAATTGTTTGAAATGTAAATCTCTGTAATCTTTGTGTAATCAGTGTTGGAGCTTTTCTCCCCAGGACTCCATTGAAAAAGGGTTCTTTTGGCCCAATGGACTATCCTGGTTTACCAACTGCAAATAAAAATAAATAAATAAATAAATAAAGTAAGAGTTGCTGCAATAAAATTGATATTTCTGAAATGGATTTGTTAATAATTTATTTTCTGAAAACAATGTCACAATAGAA
Source organism: Protopterus annectens (assembly GCF_019279795.1). Lineage (NCBI taxonomy): Eukaryota > Metazoa > Chordata > Ceratodontiformes > Protopteridae > Protopterus > Protopterus annectens. The sequence continues at coordinate 1,300,420,616 of NC_056746.1, read as the reverse complement.
GCTTTTTTTTTTGTTTGAAGATCGGCACAATCAGTAGATGAATGGGATGGATGCTGGTCCTTACCTAGTGTTGGGAAGTAGCTGTGTGTTAGTAACAATGCAAACAGAGTGCATTTTATAAGTGCTTCATAGTTGTTATCGTTATTCTCCAGAGTGCCATGTTACAAGATTTGTGTTTACTGTTTGAATAAGTTGAGCAATATAATCCAGAATATAAAGTTTACATCTTTTTGTATTTATTATATGAATCTCTTGTATACAGGCTATACATGCCTGAGGGGGCATTTCCTTCTTTTCTGTTTAAGAAAAGTATGGATCAGTATGGATATGTGTGTGTGTATACACACACATATATATATATATATATATATATATATATATATATATATATATATATATATAATATTTGCCACGCTTTATCCCATATTCTGCAGAGTCAGTTTTTCAGGTTACCAAGGAAAACTTTTGTTTTTACAATGTTTTTGGCTGAATCTAATGTAATGCCGAATTAAAAGTGATAGGTGTTTTAACAATGTGAATTTAATCAGAACAGTATTCATTAACCAGGTTTTATTGAATCTCACCTTCAATAAATAGAACAGGTGCCAATGACCACATATATATCGAAATAAGGAATTTTTGCTTTACTTGTAAGGCTGTCAAATTTCTGAGTAATTATGTTCAGGTATGCAGGTATATGATGGATGTGGAGGGGGTTGTCCTCTCCGGCAAAATACTATTTTTTTAGTATTATAATTATTATTATTATTATTATTATTACTTTTTTTTGCCAGAAGCTGACATTGCCACCTTTGAATGTAGATATACTGCGAAACTTTAGGGAAGGTAGGGGAGTGCATCCCTATATCGTATAGGTTCTGAACAAGTGAATAGAGTAGTTAAAGATACATATCAATACATATCAGAACAGACAAGATAATACTGGGGAAGTAATATTTAATGTATATCAAATCAACAGCAATATCAATAATTCCATTGAATCAACTGACAGTTGTAAGTGTTATTTATTTATTTCTCTGTGTATTTATTAAAATGTTGTACCAGGGTAGAACACTGATCAAACAATGACTAATTACAGGCTCAGCGCAGGTTATATCACAATGGAAAAATACAATGTACAGTATGCAAATGACAAAGGTTTACATTTATGAGTAAGCGTAGAAATCTGAGAATATGTACACAGAAGATCTAACAAACCAAATATATGTGCAGTTACATAAGTGGACTAAAAATGGTAGGCTGTAGTTAAAGTAGGAGGAGTGGAAGTGGTGGACATATGGTCTTTCGTTAGGTTAGGAAAGCTAATAGAGACCAGTAAGATGAAACAGACTATTAGGTTATGCATATTGGGCTTAGAACAGTAATGGTTTGGTAAGTTGAATCACAGTTTAGGATGAGTGAGCTAGTCAGGTGAGTCAGGTACGTGGGATGTAAAGATACAACACAGCTGAACACATTAGTTTAGGTAAGATGTCCTTTAGATGGATGGTTACATTCAAACTGTTTTATTAAGTATTTGTAGGTCAGAGTGTAGAGTAAGTGTGCCTATATCTTTAAGAAGCATGCAAGGCTGTACGTGCACGTATATAACTAGCACACGTGCACAACCTTAGTGCCATTTTGAAGGAGCAGGTAGGGAGTGAGCATGCATGATCATAGCCATTAATTGTATATAAGTTACTTATGTTACAGTCTATAGTCAACAATAGTAATGTGTTTGTATATAATAAAGCTGCTTGAACAGAACTCACGAAGATTCGTTTATTTGTGCCCTAACACAAAAGCGATATGGTGTCAGAACTGGGATGGAAGATAGAAGAATATTCTGAGCCATTAGATGTAAAGATGACAACGAAGGTAAAACTGAGAGAAAAGCGCACAGACATAACCAGAAAGAATCAAAGGTAATGAGAATTAAAACAAATAACTCGATGCCAAAGACAATAAAGGGGCTTTTTACAAGGGCACAAACCATATTATCAGGCAAGCGGAAAATTCTAAAAGTTTGTTAACTAAAGAAAATGTTTAAGATAAAAGTATTTGATGAAATGATTAACTGTAAAGCAAAACGAGTATATTTAAAGCAAAAAAAAACGATATGTAAAGCAAAACAAGTGTGTTTGAGGCAAAGTTGGGCATGTTTAGAGTAAAATGAGCACAAGAAAAGTATGTTGGGCATGGAAAGGGTTTAAATGAGCAAAACGATTACAGTAAGAAAAGAAAAGGGGCACATTAAGCAAAAATAAAGCAAGGCAACTGCATTTGTTTGGACAAAGTGCTGTATTTGGACATAACTATGACTTCGTATTGCATCAAGGGCATAACTAAAGTTATTTGAAGTATCTCAGAGTGTGTAAATGTGCTTACAGTGTGTGCTTATTACTGTGCATGTATTTTGAAGAGTTAATTGTGTACAAAGTGCAACTTTGTGCAATCCAGTCAAAGTATAGCTATTTCGAAAAAGTTCTTGTGCTGGGTGCGTCTATTCGCAAAGTACCACCATTACAGAGTGCTTCTTGTACTGCAAAGACTTGTCTAGCAAGGTACCACCATTTTGGGGACATTTCAGTGTGCTGTATGCAGTTATTTGCAAAGTGCAATTACTTTGAAAGTTATTGAGTTTTGGGCAACAAATGTTCGATTTATTCGCATTGTGCAGTTGCTTGACATGTTTCTTACACTGATAAGAGGTGTTTTCTTGCAAAAGATGGCATTACAAGAGTGTTACAGTGCTCGTGAGTTATTCAGTCGCATTGTAAAGTTCTTGAATGTTTCTTAAATTGACGACTTTAACAAATGATGGTGCATGACTTTAGCATTTCTGCCTTTACCGATAAAATTCTGAAAGTTTAACAAGTGATGATGTATTACTTTAGTATTTCTGCCTTTACCAATAATATTCCAAAAGTATTGAAATGCCCAAAACGTTTTTTCCAAAGTTCAGTAAAGCATTGAAAAGCCCGAAAGGTTATTTCTCAAAATTCAGTAAAGTATCAAAAAGCCCAAGAAGTTTATTTCACAAAGTTCAGTTATTCGATAGTACTACGAGTTCGTTCATTCTCATAATTTTGATAAGTCCGAAGAAAATATAAGTTCAGAGTCCGAAGGCATTGGACAAGTTCTGTTTATGCCAGAAACTTCTGGATATGTGTATGTGTGTGTATATTCATGCTTATTTGCAACCCCCTTCACTGGCATGTGTTAATATGGCAGACAGATTTCGAAAACCCCTACCACTTGTGTTTTGTCAGAATATTGCAGAGAACTGGAGAATATTTGCACAAGAGTACGATATTTTCATACAAGCAGCTAATGCAGATAGAGGTGCACATACCAGGGAATTCATTTTTCTAAACCTAGCAGGGTCAGAGGCCATAGAAAGAGATCGTTCATTTGTGTATGCACTAGCAGTGTATGAAGGAGAAGATGCCATCCACCATATTGTTGTACAAGCTGAATTAAGGGAAGATATTGAGTGTTTGAAGTCCAAGTCTAGAGAAATGCGCAACCCCTAGACGAATGTTATGTTACGAGAGGCATTTGTTTTACACAAGAAATCAGAAACCAGGGGAAACATTTGCAGCTTATATAAATGACTTGAGAAACAGATCTAAGATGTGTTGATCTGGTGATCTGAAAGATGAGCTGATAAAGGACAGGCTTGTATGTGGTATTAATAGTGCTGCTCTGAGAAATATTTTACTTTGTGACAGTGATTTAATGTTGAGCAAAGCCATAGAGATTTGTCAAATCCATGAGGTGACAGAAAAACATACAAGTATGCTTGCGAGTGACAAAAGCATGGGTTCAGTTGGCTCCAGAACAAATGGAGACAGTATGCAACACGTGACAAACAAAAACAAGCCTAAGCACGTGGCAGCTGCAGGATTTCCAAAGAAGCCACAAGGGTTTCAAGAAAGTGCCAGGAAAAGTGCAAGGTCAAGTGCCAGCTCAGTGCAACACAAACGTGCATCAGCAAAACCCAAATCTAGCTTTATTGTTAACCGTCGCAGTTGTGGTGTGAATCATGAGTCTAAAAGAGAGAAGTGCTTAGCATGTGGTCATCAATGTCACAAGTGTAAAAAATGGAACCATTTCCAAAAGTTTTGTAAATCAAGTAAGCCTCACGTAGTTGTAAAGGTCGCACAAAAAAGCTAGTTGATCAAGTAGAGCTGAAACAGTCAGCTTTCTATGTAGATGGTGTATCAGTGCTTGGTGAAAGAGTTGATGCAGTGAATTTATTAACAAGAAGCGAAGTGTTTTGTATGGTCCGGATTAATGGAAAATCCACAGGGCTGAAAGTAGACTGGTTTAAAGTGTAATGTTATATCAGCGGACACATTTGCTAAAGTGAGAACTAACGAGTAACTTAATGTAACCAGCAGTGTGAGACTTATTGCTTATGGAGGTGAACAAATTCAGGCCGAAGGTTCAGTGATACTTTCATGTTATTTGGCTGAGAATTATTACAACTTGTTATTTTACATAGTCCAAAGACCAGTGCAATCTTTATTGGGTCTCAGAGAGAGTTTAAGAATGAATCTACTTTCTTTTGCTAAAGAAGTTCATCATGTGAGTACAGCTCTGAGTTCCAGTTTTTCTGAAACCAGTTTCTTAGAGTATGCTGATGTTTTCGATAACAAATTGGACAAACATCCAGTTATGTATTCCATACAGTTAGACCCAGAGATCACTCCAGTGGTCAAACCAGCAAGTAGAGTTCTGATAGCTATGTAAGATAAAGTAAAAGCTCACTTGGATAAAATGGTGCAGCAAGGTGTAATTTGTCCAGTTACAGAACCAACTGAATGGGTGTCGTTCATGGTAGCCGCTCACAAGAAAGGCTCAGATGAAATCAGAATATGCATTGACCCAAGAGAATTGAACAAAAGGTTAAAAAGACTGTATTATCCAATTTGCACAGTTGAAGAAGTTGCAGCTCTAATACCGAATCCCACTGTATTTTCTATTTTGTATGCAGAGTTAATTTTGGCAAAGGATGCTTGATCGCATATCCTCATTTCTAACTACTTTTGGTACTCTATTTGACAGATACAGATTCATAAGGATGCCATTTGGAATAAATTCTGCAAGTGAAGTTTTTCAGTGTGCAAGGGAACAAATTTTTTCAGGTTATCCTTGTGCCATAATAGTAGACGATCTGTTGGTTGGAGGCAATGGTGAAGAAGAGCATGACAGAAACCTCAAGGAAGTTCTAGACAGAGCACATGAAGTGAACTTAAAGCTTAATCCTCTGAAGTGCAGATTCAGACTTCCAGACGTTACGTATGTAGGTCATTGGTTTACAAGTACAGGCTTGAGACCTGACCCGACCAAGCAAGCATGTATTCTAGAAATGTCAGCGCCAGAAAATGTACAAAGTTTACAGCATTTTATGGGGTCAATTATTTAGGAAAGTTTATACCAGACTTCATGAGTTAACAGCATCTTTAAGAGGGTTGACATGCACAAATGTTACATGATCATGGTTGGAACATCATCAGAAGGCATTTGAAGACCTTAAGCAGAAAATTGCCACCCCACTTAGGTTAAGATACTATGATGTGAACAAATCAGTGATTCTTTCCTGTGATGCTTCAAAATTTGGCCTAGGCACAGTTATACATCAGGTGGCAGACCAGTAGCCTATGCATCTAGGGCACTAACCCAAACTGAGATGCAATGTGCTCAAGTTGAGAAGGAGCTTTTGGTTGTAGGATTTGCATGCTCCAAGTTTCATGATTATATTTATGGTCGAGCTATTCAGATTGAAACTGAGCATCAACTTCGAGTTACTATTCTAAAGAAGCCTATGCATTCTGGTCCAGCGAGATTACAAAGAATGATGCTCAAATTGCAAAAGTACAGTTTCAAATTGGTCTACACTAAAGGCAAATTGCTTTATCTGGCTGATACCTTATCCAGATCTCCTAGAAATACAACAGAACAGCTTGATGCAGAGACGTTTGGCTTTGATGTGATGTCAATGCGTACTTTTTCAACCATTAGACTTTAATGAGTTAAGAGATCACACTCAGACTGATCCACTTTCACAGAAGCTCAATCACTATATTAATGTCCGTTGGCCGTCAAAGCAATCTAGTGTATCACCTGAGGTGCAAGCGTATTTTCCTTACAGAGATGAATTATTGATGAAAGATGGCATTATTTTCAAAGTTCCTAAAATTGTTTTTCCTGCTTTCTTACATCAGATTTTGCATCGTGGTCACCCAGGATCCACACCCACTAAGGGAATAGCAGGAGAATTGGCATTTTGGCTTTCATTATCAAAATATATTGATAGAGTTATTTCTTCTTGTTCAGTATGCAGCAGTACTAGAATGCATTTGCAAAGAGAACCACTTCAGCTAAATCCAATTCCTGAACTAGCTTGGTCTGTTGTAGCAACTGATATCTTTGAGTGGAACAATCAATGCTACTTAGTTTTGGTAGACTCTTATTCAAATTGGTTTGAGATTGATCTACTACCTAACCTAACATCCACTGCTGTTATTACTAAGCTGAAATGTCATTTCTCAGTTCATGATAGTCCACACAAACTTTTTTCTGACAATGGTACTCAATTCACTAGCCAGTTGTTTCAGAAATTTGCAAAAGAATGTGACTTTGTACATATCAGTAGTAGTCTTGAATATCCTCAGTCCAATGTTCTAGCTGAACAAGCAGTACAGAGTGCAAAGCAATTACTTGAAATGTCAAAGCGTGACAATACCAATGTAGTCTTGAATTTGCTTAATCTCAGAAACATACCCTGTGATGATATTCTTGGCTCCCCTGCTCAAAGACTACTTTTCAGGCAAACTAGAACTACGCTACCTATTTCTTCAACTTTGTTGCAGCCTAAACCTAAGAACAATAAAATCATCAAGGCTGAATTGTTGAAGAAGCATAATAACCAGAAATCTAGTTACGACAGATTGAGCAGATTACTTAATCTGTTGAGGGAAGGAGAGATGGTACGAATTCAGACAACAAAAGGTTTTGATCGAAAAGGACAGATTACAGGCATCTGTGCAGAGCCGAGATCTTACTTAGTAAATTCCAAAGGAGTGGAGTATAGGAGGATTCGCAAACATCTTCTGCCTATACTAGAACCATCATCATCATTGCAACCACAACATTGTATCTGTAATGCAAACTCTAAAATGAAGAATGAGTCAGACACTGTTTCCAGACCAGAATGTGTTCAAAAGCTGATTCTGTTCCAGAATGTGATTCAAACATTACACAGGTCAACCATTTTTCTGAAATGGTCCCATTTGCTAAATCTAATTTCCATTTCTATGTCACAAGAAATGGATGTGTGTCTAAACCAAGTGTGAAATAAGCAGCAGCGTGGCTTTGATTGTACATACCTATATGTTTAACATTGTATAATGCATGTCTATAGATTCCCTGTGATTTCTGTATGCCAGTCTCATAACAATTGTATGGTCTAGTTCTCAAAGAGGGAGGATGTAGATCAGAGTGTAGAGTAAGTGTGCCTATATCTTTAAGAAGCATGCAAGGCCGTACGTACACGTATATAACTAGCACACGTGCACAACCTTAGTGCCATTTTGAAGGAGCAGCTAGGGAGTGAGCATGCATGATCATAGTCATTAATTGTATATAAGTTACTTATGTTGCAGTCTATGAACAACCAAAGACCAGGAACAAACTATAAAAACAGTACTTGAAACGCTAAAGAGTCCCAGAAGCACAATAATTCCTTAACGCAGCTTTATTGTAAATACACAAATAGCATTTTCCTAAATGCTATTTGTGTATTTACAATAAAGCTGCGTTAAGGAATTATTGTGCTTCTGGGACTCTTTAGCGTTTCAAGTACTGTTTTTATAGTATGTTGCAGTCTATAGTCAACAATAGTAATGTGTTTGTATGTAATAAAGCTGTTTAAACAGAACCCATGAAGATTTGTTTATTCGTCTTCTAACACGAAAGTGACAGCCCTGTGAACAGGTTGTCATTATAATGCTCTTCATTGTAATCTGCTAGTATTTTTTTCTTCTCAAGTTAGTTATTTTTGTCCCATGCCAGCTTTAACAATTTTTGAGTTTCACACCTGTTATGAAAGCTGTTCCATTAAGGCAGGACAGTCAGTGTTATTGGCTGCTATTTTTAGGTACTCGCTTGAAAGGTCATCAGCTGAAGAAGAACGTGGTTTAAGTTTTAAGAGTTGATGTGAAGTTGTTCAATCTTGCCGTTCATTTTTTACTGATGGGTTAGGAGCTGATCCATCAGCTCCGATATGGCCGTTTGCAAAGCTCATGAACAAGCCCCTTATCCCATGAGGCACTGCTGGAATTACCTCAGATCTAGTTTGCCGCGGCACGGATCTCGGAGGTTCCAGTTTGTTCGAGCCAATATTCACCCAAAAAAAAAAGCGTTTTTCACCAGTTATTTTCAATTTTTTTTATATTATTCCATAGTTTAGTGATAGAGTAGTTTCTGTAGCTTCTTACAAGCTCCCCTTTCCCTTGTCAGCTATTTAGATAGTTTAGCATAGTTTGTAGTGGCCTCATGTTTTGGCCTAGTTGTTGTTATCTGGTTACTTATAGCTATATATATATATATATATATATATATATATATATATATATATATATATACACATGTTTAGCTATTGTTGCTCCTTTGGGCCATTGTTTGAGTGTGTTTGTGTTTTATTAGTCTTTCTGGTTAAACTAGCTGTTCTCTAGGCTTTGTGTGTTTTGAGCCTAGGCATGGTTCTTGTTATATAGCTGAGTGTGACATTGTTTAGGTCTTTTGTGGCTTTGTTTTTAGTGTTAAGCCTAAAGGGTAATTTTGTTTGGATATGTCTGAGGACAAGGACAAACACCCAAAGTCTGGATTCAAGAAATGTCCAGACTGCGGGCAAAAGATGTCTGTGACTGATGGGCATGTTCAGTGCGTATATTGCTTAGGTGCTGTGCATTTACAGGAGTCCTACAGTATTGGCCCCTCCTTTTCCTCGAGGGTTTTATTGGAAAGGAAAAGGAAGCTTGTTGATAGGGGCTTGCTGAAGCATCCTTTTTCTGAAGCATTGAGTGACCAGGATGGGGTCAGCAATTCCTCCAAGTCCTCGAAGTCTTCAGGAGACTCCAAGGAATCTAAAGCCTCTAAAAAGTCTAAAAAAGTGGAAGATTCTGGGACATCAGCTCCACATCTCTTGGTGCCAAGTGTATTTTCATTTCGGAGCCGGCCCACAGTTCTGGAACCGGTATCTGAGAGACCTGCATCTCCACTCCTTCATTTGGCACCGTCGGTGCACTCCTCTAGGTCTTCTGTCAGCCTCTCGGATTTGGATATGGACAGATTAGTGCAGAAGCTCTTACAGGCACCAGGCCTTGCTAAATTGTTGTCGGCTCCGACCCTAGCGCCGGAACCGAAGACCAACACTCCGGATTTGACTGCTCCTCCTCCGAGTCGTACTGGACCTTCGAAGCTGGAGGGAGTGGACCTTTTGATCATTGAGCCTTTGGAGCCTAGACCTGCTCCGGTGTCCTCGGTTCCATCTACTCTGACGCCGACCGGAGACTCTAGGAGCCGACACTCTCCTGTCGGGTACAGGGAAGACAGTCACACTGACTTGTCGGTGCCGACGCTTCCTCTTGGGGCTTTGGCTTGGATGAGCTCGGCTCCTACCTCTGGTCCGGGGCCCACGGCCTCAGTGCGGGAGGGGCTGGTGGTTCTTTCGTGTCCCTCGACTCCTTCTCATCAGAGCCATGATGCCTTTGAAGCCATGAGGAGAGCCTTGTCCCCAAAGACATCCTCAACACCAGGTCTGGCCTCTTTTTCCCCCAAAGTGCCTGTCCCCACTTCTGCCTCCATTGTCCAGGCTAAGCGTAGAGACCCTGAGCCTCAGGTAGCCCCACAGGGTGCCCCCTGCTCTTCCGAGACCTCTCCAGAGGCTCCCAGTGAGGAGGACCCCAGGATGAGATTGTGCAAGAGGAGACACTTGGACTCTCCACAGGAGTCTTTGACATCTGACACTGACTTGGATGAGTCAGAAGGGTCCCCACGATCCCCCTCTGAGGATATCTCCTTTGCAGAGATACTCAAGATCCTTAGGCAGAGGGGTAATTGGCAGTCCAAAAGCCATACTGAGGATGAGTCAGTTCTCCTGAAGGCTTTCGGGTCTCAACCTTCCACCTCTTGGATGTCTCTGCTCTTTGATGAGCTCATGCAGCTAATCTCTCGGAGGGCGTGGGAGTCACTGGAGTCCATGGAGCCTGTCCCTCGGAGGCCTAATAAGTTTATTTCTGCGTCCGTAGATAAATCCTTTTTGTCCAACGGAGTCCCTGTTGATGCCATGGTGGTGGTGGTGGCCACCAAAAAGGAAATGTCTGAGACTTCCTCATCTATCCATCCTCCTAACAGAGAGTCCAGGATCATGGATAGATATGGTAATTGCATGTTTAGTTCAGTGACTTTTACACTCCGATCCCTGAACTATTTGACCCATTTTACCAGGCTGCAAAGAGATCTCCTTAAGGAGTTGGGACATACTCTTCAGGGTACTGTGGCTGTAGGGGCTTCTGACAAAGTTGCTTCCCAGCTTGCTACTCTAAATTCTATTGCAAACTCGTCCATGTGTCTCATTTCATATGCAGCTGATGGGACAAGTAGGGCAGCGGGTACAGGAATTGCTCTAAGAAGACATTCCTGAATGCGCTTGTGTTCCTTCACAGAGCCCTTTAAGTCTTTATTTGTGAACACCCCTTTTGATGGCTCATCTCTCTTTGGGCTTAAAGTGAAGGAAACTTTGACCAGGTGTGAACAGGAGGGAAAGGCTCTGTCTGCCATCGGAGTTTGTTTTTCCACCCCAACTCTTCCTTACCCCAAAGGCCAAAGGGGAGGAGAAATGTGGTTCCAAAAAGCCCAAGGAGACTTTCAGGACACACGTGATGAACCCCCCTCTAGGAGCAGAGGAGGGGGTAATAATGGAAGATGCCGCCCCCATGGCAGAGGGGGTCCGCAACATCAGGGTGACAGAGATCACTTCTCTGGTCAACCCTACCAGCGCTCCTGAAAGGAGGCCCAACTGTACTGCTCTGCAGGCAGTCAGGGGGTTCACTTATCTTTGTACCCAGATGCCTGGCAAGATATAACAAATGACAGCTGGGTACGAAGTATTATTTCCAGATTGTATTTTATACCCTTCTCCACTCCACCCACACCTGCAAGGAGAATCCTGGACATTCCACCCAGTTACAGGGAACAAGCAACTATATAGGTCCACAAGTTGCTAGAAAAAAAGAGTCATCCAGTCAGTCTCAGCAGACCAAACAAGATCTGGAACTTCCTCAAGATTCTTTTTGGTTCCAAAGAAAACAGGGGACTGGAGACCCATTTTGGACCTCAGCAGACTCAACCAATTTGCGAAGAAAGAGAAGTTCCGGATGGTCATGTTACAGTCTATACTTCCCTTTTTAGAGAGATACAATTGGATGTGCTCGATAGATCTCAAGGATGCGTACTACCACATAAAAATGGCCAGGCCATCCAGAAAACATCTGCATTTCCGGCTGGGAGCCAATCATTATCAATTTCGAGCCCTGCCCTTTGGTCTCACTACAGCCCCCAGAGTGTTCACCAAATGCATGGCAGTGGTCACGGCTCACCTGAGGTGTCTAGGATTTCAGGTGTTTCCATACTTTGACGATTGGCTCCTTACCTCCACCACCAGACATCAACTGATTCAGGCAAGGGAATACACTCTGCAATCACTTAAGCATTACAGTCAACTCAGAAAAGTCTGTCTTTTCGCCATCGCAGCATATCGTCTTTATAGGGGTAGAGTTAGACACTTCAACCACCACTCTACGACTACCAATCGAGAGGGTCTTTCTTCTTTGCCAGCACGTCAGCTCACTGGTATCGAAAGACAGAGCAGCAGCCGCAGAAGTTTTAAAAGTATTGGGTTTGATGGCTTCAGTGGTCTTGGCCATACCATTAGCAAGGATGCATATGCGGATTCTTCAATGGCTGCTGTTCACTCAATGGTCTTATCAGGAACTTCCAATGAATCACATGATCTTAATTATGAACTCTTGCAAGAGAGATTTCCAGTGGTGGTTGACGTCTCTTCATGTAACCATGGGACGCCCCTTTGTACTACCCCCTCCAGTAGCCACTGTGACCACGGACGCTTCCCTGATAGGGTGCGGGGGCATTTTCAGGGAAAGACTGCCCAAGGCATATGGATGGATCAAGAGTCACACCTGCATATCAATGTTCTGGAGATGAGAGCAGTACTTCTGGCGTTGCAGTACTTCCAGAACTCTCTTCCTCTAGGGATAATTGCAGTTCAGACAGACAATATGTCAATAGTCTGGTACTTGAACAAGCAAGGCAGAACCAAGTCTTACCCCCTTTGCCGAGAAGCCCTCAGAGTTTGGCAGTTGGCTGTCTCCTCCCAGCGCTTTCTGTTGGCAATGCACATCCATGGGAGATCCAACGTGATAGCCGACAAACTGAGCAGGGCAATCTTGTTGCCGCATGAGTGGTCCCTCAAGCGAGAGATTGCGGACAGGATTTTCCACAAATAGGGCCAGCCTTGCTATGATCTTTTTCCAGTCACATCAACACGAAATGCAGAAGCTACTTTGCCCCGATTCCCCCTCCAGGATAACCCCCGAGGGATGCACTCATACACGATTGGCCCCCAGGTCTCCTCTATGCATTCCCTCCAATCCTGTTAATACCCAGACTTCTACAGAAAGCAAAGTCGCTGGGAAGAACCATCATTCTTATAGCCCCTCATTGGCCTTGGCAGATTTGGTTCCCATTTCTTCATCATCATCATCATCATCATCTCTTGGAGGATCCATGGATTCTGGACCCAGTTCCGGACCTTCTGACACATCCACTGGGGGACCTCCATCCTTCCTTGTAGTCACTGAAGCTAACAGCTTGGCTGCTCAAGTGTGATAGCCATTTCTGTGCATTTAAAGTGTTTTTTTGATTGTATCTGCTTTGTTTTCTGAAAAAAAAAAAAAAAATATATATATATATATATATATATATATATATATATATATATATACTTGTTTTCCTGTCTTTCTAAGCCAGTATAGTCCAGTTTTCAGGTTAGTGCTGAATTTAGGGCTGTGTTACACGTTTCTGTGTTTGCCCATACCTTACTTGGATAGAAAAAAATTTCTTTGTTCACTGTGAGAGAGGGAGCTTTGAGCAGCATATTTGACCCTGGAGGAGGGGTTTCAGCCCAGAAGTTAGTAATTTATTGGCCATTTTGGGCTAATTTCTATCTCTTTCATTTCCCTGCTATAATACCCGCATTTGCGAGTTTTTTGCGCTAGTATACAGCTCAGCAAGCTCCTGCCTGGTGCCCTACAGAGTTCTACAACAGCAGAGAGACAAAAGAGAGACTTTGGAGTGATTAAGTATAATTGTTCTGCATTTTCTTGCCGCCTTTAGCTAATTCCACCTAAAACACAGATTTTCTAGAGTTTCTGTGATTTAAAAAGCTTGTTTCAGCTACATATTGTACTTATTTTACTGCCTGCACTTTAACAAAGTTGTTTTTGTGTTTAAATTGCCTGTTTAACTGTTGTAGGCTACACACTCAAGTGTGATAGCCATTTCTGTGGATTTAAAGTGTTTTTTGATTGTATCTGCTTTATTTTCTGAAAAAAAAACATAAAAACAAAAAAATAATTGTTTTCCCACCTTTCTAAGCTAGTATAGTCCAGTTTTCAAGTTAGTGCTGAATTCAGGGCTGTGTTACAAGTTTCTGTGTTTGCCCGTACCTTACTTGGATAGAAGGAAGTTTCTCTATTCACTGTGAGACAGGGAGCTTTGAGCAGCCTATCTGTCCCTGGAGGAGTGGTTTCAGACAGAAATAAGTAGTTTATTGGCCATTTTGGGCTAATTTCTATCTCTTTCATTTCCCTGCTATAATACCCGCATTTGCGAGTTTTTTGCGCTAGTATACAGCTCAGCAAGCTCCTGCCTGGTGCCCTGCAGAGTTCTACAGCAGCAGAGAGACAAAAGAAAGACTTTGGAGTGATTAAGTATAATTTTTCTGCATTTTCTTACTGCCTTTAGCTAATTCCACCTAAAATGCAGATTTTCTAGAGTTTCTGTGATTTAAAAAGCTTGTTTCAGGTACATATTGTACTTATTTTACTGCCTGCACTTTAACAAAGTCATTTTTGTGCTTAAATTACCTGTTTAACTGTTGTAGGCTGCACACTCAAGTGTGATAGCCATTTCTGTGCATTTAAAGTGTTTTTTTTTTTTTTATTGTATCTGCTTTATTTTCTGAAAAAACAAAACAAAAAATATATATATACTTGTTTTCCCGCCTTTCTAAGCTAGTAAAGTCTAGTTTTCAGGTTAGTGCTGAATTCAGAACTGTGTTTCAAGTTTCTGTGTTTGCCCGTACCTTACTTGGAGAGAAGGAAGTTTCTCTGTTCACTGTGAGAGAGGGAGCTTTGAGCAGCCTATTTGTCCCTGGAGGAGTGGTTTCAGCCCAGAAATTAGTAGTTTATTGGCCGTTTTGAACTAATTTATATCTCTTTCATTTCCCTGCTATAAAACCCACATTAGCGTGGTTTTGCATGCCGGACAGTGCCAGTTAGCTAGGGTATAACTTTTCCCGGCACCACAAAGTCTACTCTTCAATTTTTCACTTAGAACTAGACAAACCTTCAACTTAAGCACTCAGACCATTCACTTCTCATCCCAGCACTTGCTCAAAACTCATAGCAAGCACTAATAAACCTTAGCACTAGACCCCCCCCCTATACTGTAGAGAAGGACAAGGCTCTCTATTCAACCTTACCAGCCAATCAGTAAAACAGTTCACTGTACCTATCCAGGCATGTCCAAAGGGGTTTTAGGTGTACTCTTCGGTCCAACTGGTGAATCTGTGCATTTTGAGGCAATGTTACAATTGCCTCATGTACACAGACAACCTTCTCCTCCTTCCACCAAACACTAAATACATGCGAGAGATGCAATTATACAGCCAAACTGGAGGCTAAGCTCTCTCAACCCAAGACTGAACCAAGCAGTCAGGAGGAGAAGGGAATTACTTGCATCACACCACCAGTCTCACATAGACCTATGAAACCAGTACCGGCAAAAAACACACATAAATACATGAAAACATACTCGGAGGCTCTAAATAAAAATCTGCAAAAGCAACAGAGACCTCACAGCAGACATCCAAGCAACCTCCACCCCCCAACACAAACCATGAAACACATACTGCACAAAACCAGTGTGCCACGCAATCACAGCCCTTAAGGCAAAATAACATACCCAACACACTAGTAATAGGTGACTCTATAGTCAGGCACTCTGACGTCCCACTCACTAGGCTGAACAAGGAGAAGGTTACTGTTAGCTGCCTGTCAGGTGCTAGGATCCGCCACATAACACAAGCACTCAGGTCACTCCAGAACAAGTACAAATATGACTCTGTCATTGTCCATGTTGGTGTGAATGACCTGAGCTGTACCTCCCTGGACTACATGAAAAGAGACATGGAGAAGCTCTCTGATCACATAGCTCAGGCCGGTATGACGCTGACCCTGAGTAGCATACTGCCCTCACCAAGAATAATACCACGATATAGAGAAAAAATTATCAATTTCAACAATTGAGTAAGCTTCTGGTGTCATTCAAAGGGGATCCAGTGTCTGTCAGCCTAGGATGACATGCTCGACAAGCCATGCTGCTTCGCTAGAGGTGGCTTGCACCTGTCACCCTTAGGCTTTCGAATACTGGCTAAGGCTCTTGCCACCCCCATAGTGCCTTTTTTAGGCAAGGCTCAAAAGACTAACCCACCACCATAAATAGTACAAATAACAAAAAACTGAGGGTAATGCTACTCAATGCCAGAAATCTAAACCTCAAAATGCACGCACTCGAGGCACTCCTCAGTATGGAGAAAATCAATATATGTGCAGTAACAGAAACCTGGTTTAAGGCTCCAGAGAGCACCCCAGCACAATCAGGCTACAACTCATACCATACATTTTGGCCACAAAACCAGGACCCAAATACAAAAGACAGGGGAGTATCCATATTCATCAAGGATACCCACACCTCCAGGTTAGTGGCACAGCACGATGCTTCAGAGATCATCCACGTGCAACTAACAACGGGCAAAACTGCTATTCAAATTATAGCTTGCTACAGATCACCCACCATGTCCCAGGACCCCCACTCCGCATTCCTGGAAAAACTGGTAAACATAAAGGTCCTACCAAACACCCTGATATTGGGTGATTTCAATTACCCAAACATTAACTGGGAGAACTACTCAAGTACAAACTCCCTTGCCCAACATTTCCTAGAATTTATAAACTCAAACACCCTGGATCAACTGGTCAACACCCCCACCAGAGGTGACAACATATTGGACCTGTCATCACCAACATGGGCAATCGGTGTTCCACACCAGAGGTCAACCCCTCGCTGGTTAGATCTGACCATAAACTAATCATTCTGTATATCCACATTCCGCCACCACCCCCAGTCAAAGAAATCACCGTGAAAAATTTTTCAAAAGAAAACTTCACGTTACTTAAGACCAAGGTGGGAAATTTCAAAGCCCCTATGCTAAAGGATAACGCTGTCCAAGCTGCAAAATCCTTTACTAATGCACTCTACAGGCACCTACAAGAATGCATGGATCATGCTATCCCAAACAAAACCAAGACTCATTCCTCCAAGAAAAGGAAACCAGTCTGGTGGATCCCTGCTATAAACAAGCTGTACAATAGAAGGAGGAAACTAGTACAGAAAAAAGTAAAATCTTACTGCAAGGCATTCTTTAGCGATGTCAAAAATCTAAGTGGCAATTCTCAGATCTGCTCGGAGTTAGTGCTGAATGGCACGAAATACACTGAACCGACCGATGTAGCCAACATCCTGGCAGACAGGTTCAGTGCAAACTTCACCCCCCCCTCTCACCCCCAAAAGGGCCAATAACTATACCAGAAGAATGTAGTGCCCCTGAAATCACAGACACTCAGGTTAAAACAGCCCTCTCCAAAGTCAAAAACACAGCATCAATGGGACTGGATGGTGCATCCTACACAAGCTCAAAGATGAACTAACTCCTCACCTAAACACATTGTTTAAACTCAGCCTCTCCACAGGCTATGTGCCCACAGAGTGGTGCACAGCAACAGTTATTCCGCTCCACAAAGGTGGAGCCACAACAGACCCCAGGAACTATCGCCCTATAAGCCTGACTAGCTTGGTCTGCTAAGCATCATCATGGATCTCATTAACAGAGACATTGGGAACCTCCAAGCACTGGACCCTACCCAGTTCAGTTTTGTTAAGGGCAGATCATGCCTCCTACACCTGGTGGACTTCTTTGAGACAGTTACCAAGGCTATAGACGAGGGAAAGGTGATCCACACAGCCTACCTAGACCTTGCAAAGGCCTTCAACACCATTCCCCACTCAGGTGTTATAGACAAACTCACCAGCCTGAACATAAACCCCTATGTCACGAGTTGGGTTGCTAACTGGCTCATGGACAGAACCCACATGGTAAGAGTTGCAGGAGATAGGTCTGCCTCTAAACTGGTTACAAGTGGCTTACCCCAGGGCTCCGTCCTAGGACCCCTCCTGTTCTGCATATACTTCTCAGAGGTACAGGCAAGCACAAGAGGACTATGGCTGACCAAGTTCACAGACGACTACAAACTAGGGGCTATAATTGACTCTCCAGCTGACACAGACATCCTCCAAAAGGGTCTCACTGAGACAGATACCTGGTGTCAAAACCATGGCCTCAAGCTAAATGCCAAAAAGTGCATAGTCATCCCCTTTGGAATAAACAAAGTACCCACAAACTACCACATAGGTGGTAGCCCCCTAAATACAGAAGACATAATAAGGGATCTGGGGACCCAAGTAGATAGTAACCTCTCCTTTGATAATCACATTGCCAAAATGGTTAGAAAATCCTTCTATGTGGCCCATCTAATCACAAAATGGTTTGCATCCAGATCGAAAGAGGTCATTGGGCCCCTTCTACGCATCACTCATCAGACCCATCATAGAGTACAATGCCCCATTTTGGATATACCTTACAAGACACCTGCAACAACTGGAAAGACCACAGAAGTACCTCACCAAGAGGATCACTGGCCTCAAGTAGATGCCTTATGCAGCTCGACTGAAGCAACTCCAGCTGTACTCAGTTGCATACCGCCTACTCAGAGGTGATCTCTGCCTGACATACAAGGCCATGTCTGACCCAGAATTGATGGACATGCTCCACCTAAAGAAAACCATATCCCCTCGAGCCACACACTCCAGGGATCTAAACCTCACCACAACAATAAATAGGATGTGCTGGAGGGATAGATTCCTGTCCCAGAGACTTCCCATGCTCTGGAACAAGATTCCAATCTACATTAGGCAGAGCTCCTTGCTAACCCTCTTCAAGAGAAACCTTGATGAGTGGATGGGAAACAGTTTACCCCAGGGATCACTTCAATGGCTCTGCTGGACAGAGGCACAGAGAACTAATCTAAGGGGGCGGCGAAAGCCAACACATTCCAGCTAGGCTTATAAATGTCTTTGGGCAGATAGCCTAGTATCTACCTATGAACCTATGAATCTATGAACCTATGCTCCAGTTCCCCTTATAGCCAGGCTTCATAACCTTTCCAATGAGACAAGGCAGATCCATTTGTCTTCCCATAAGCTGTCCACCAGGAGACTATATCTTAGTAAGTGGAAGAGATTTTCCATATGGGCCTCTAAGCAGAACATTGATCCTTATCAAGCTCCCTTGACATCCATTTTAGAATTCTTGACTATGATTTTTAATAAAGGAGCTGCAGCTGCTACAGTTTGGATCCAGTTGGCTGCTATATCTAACTTTCACCTCGGAGTGGATGGGCTAAACATAATGTCCAACAAGTTGTCCAAGGCCTTTCTCAAAGGAGCCTTCCACATGAAGCCTCCATCGAAGACTCCTTATTCTCCTTGGAACCTAAACTTTATACTGTCTCGCATGATTCTCCCCCCCCATTTGAACCAGCATCATCTTGTGATCTCAAATTCTTATCATGGAAAACCATATTTCTAGTGGCTATTACTTCTGCCCGCAGAGTGTCAGAACTTCAAGCCTTATCTATCAGCCCTCCTTATTTGATTTTTCATTTTCAGAGAGTATCTCTCAGGACAAACCCCTCCTTTTTGCCCAAAGTTTGTTCTGAATCCAATCTCAACCAAGTCATTGAGTTGCCAGTCTTCTTCCCTAACCATTCCAACAAATTAGAGTGCATGCTGCACAAACTTGACGTTCACAGACAGCTCAGATATTGTTTGAACAGAACAAAAGATGTCAGAAAATCAGACCAGCTGTTTGTGTCTTTTTCTGAAGCCAGAAAAGGTAGACCAGTGGCTAAAACAATGCTTTCTAAGTGGCTATCTGATTGTATAACTTTTGTTTATTCAGCTGCTAATATGATCGTACTGCACAAGATTAAAGCTCATTGTACCAGAGCAGTTTCTACGTCTTCTGTATTTCAAGCCAAATTGCCCCTTGATAACATTTGTGCTGCAGCCACTTGGTCTAAACCTTATAGCTTTATCACTCATTACAAAGTTGATAAGACCTCCAGGGACAGGGCTTCCTTTGGGTCTACGGTCCTGAAGAATGTACTCCCGTGAGCCACCCGAGATTGAGGGTGCTAGACACTCTACCCTTCAGTAAAGAATAAATGGCGAGATTGAACAACTTCACATTAAGAAGTTATCTACTCACCATAACGTTCCATGTGAGTTGTTCCATCTCACATTCATTCTTACGTCCCTCCCTCCATCCCCCACCTGGCTGATAGCTGACCTAGAGGGTGGTCTCATCCTGGTTGCTCAATTCTTCTTCCTCTCTATGGGAGGGTAGTTCGCTTATGGATATAATACACACAGCAAATAAGATCTGAGGTAATTCCAGCAGTGCATCATGGGATAAGGGGCTTGGTCTCGAGCTACTGGTAAACCTTGAGCTTTGCAAACGGCCATATCGGAGCCAATGGATCGGCTCAGAACCCATCAGTAAAGAATGAAGGCGAGATAGAACAACTCACATGGAACATTATGGTGAGTACATAACTTGTTATTTTATATAGGATGTGGGCACAATTTTTAAGGTGAAAGTGGATGTGGTGATTATGTGGCTGTTGGGCAGGGATAGGATTAGATGTTAAAGAATCCTTCATTAGAGATGCTGTACTATCTATAAAGTAAGAGTTGAACTATATTGTAGATTTGAGTGGTAAGTTATCAGGAGAGGGGTTTGGATTGAAATTTTGGCCAGGTTGCAAGATTTCTTTAATGGATGTCCAAATTTTTTTAAGGTTGTGTTTAGTGTTATTATGAAACTTGTTATAGAATAGTTTTTTGTCTTCATTTATTTGTACGATTATTTGTACAATTGTGAAGCATTCTAAAGGTTTTGTGTTGTTTTTTTTCAAAGAATTTTATTAAATAATTATTAAAATGAACAAATATTTCCATTAAATTATAACATTTTTTCTTTAAAGTTAAAAAAACAAGAAAATAAAAAAACAAACCTAATATATAAACCAATGTAACTAAACTATGTACAAAGACATTCAGCATGCAAAAAAAAATTCTTAATGTAGCTGTAGGATTAATAAAAATCATCTGTTTACATAAATTAATAAACTATTTTTCTAGAAGTTCATAGATGATATTCCATGAATTATATAATGTAGTATTACTAGATGATCTAGATCTAGATTTAATAATTAACATTTCCAAGTTACACGTTTCAAGGAGTATATTTTTAAATTCCAAAAATGTAGGTGCTGTACTAGATTTCCAATTTGTTTTGATTGTTTTTCTAGCTATAGATAGTATAGACCAAACCAAAGGGTACTTATTCTCTTTTACACAACCAGGAACAGGAGTATTAAATAAAACAAGTGATTTAGATATAAAGAAATTATCAGTAAAAATTGTTTGCAACAAATTATTGATATCATCCCCAAATTGTTTTAACTATATGCAATTATAAAACATATGAGACCAGTCAGCATTCAATTCAATATTACATCTCCAACATGTTATATTCTTTTTAGAAAATATACTTATATTATGAGGAGTGATAAATTATCTATTTAAAAATCTCCATGTGAATAATTTCCATTTTAAAGAAGAAGTAGTCATACTTGCTGATTGTAAAATATTCAATGTGTCTTTCTCAGCAGGGGGTTATTATAAATTAAAGAAAAATATTTCCAATAATTATCTGAATGTGTATCTAAATCACATTTAATTGCCCTATAAATGTTTGATAACTTGTTATTAGCAGGAGATTTATGCAAAACTGATAAAATCATATATTGTATTAGCTTGGGAATATTTTTCTAATTGTAGGAGACATAGAATCCAATTTATTTAATACATATCGTCTAGCTTCTTGAAGCTCTAACCATAAACAAGAATCAAGTTTATACTCTTCCAAGAGTAAACTATTGGATTTTATCTCATTATTATCATTTGGTGCCAAAATGTTAAATGCTTTTGCTGAAATATAGACATTTTTGTATAATCTGAAGAGAAAATAGATCTGTGTGTGTAGGCTATAGGGAAGAGTAAAAAAAGCCAATCCTTATATATATTATATTTAAATATATCATTTTAAATAATTTTAAAAGAAAAACTGTATACTTAGAGTTAAAACTCAGAAAAGAAAATTCAGAAATATAATCTTTTAACCTCCAAATAAATGGATTATTAATTATATTTAGCTGATAGGAACTGTTTATATCTTTGGTATTTTGTGACAATACCTCTATAAACTCTTTCCACTTAGCAGTGTATTCCACATCAATGAGATGAGAGATTCTACTGAATACTGATTAAATTGAATACATTTCTAAATTTGGTAAGGCTATACCCCCATTATTCCAATTATACATATGGTATGTCAATGCAATCCTTGGCTTATTTGGTAACCACAAACATTTCTGAATCATTGAATTAAATTTGTTAATTATTTGGTAAGAAGGAGGTATAGATAAAGATTGAATTATATATGAGATTTTGGGGAAAAGGATCATCTTTATTATTAAAAGTTTATCATCCATTTATTTATTAAATTTTCTATCTGTAACAGACTTTTATTATAATTTATTTGAATGGTATCTTTAATATTGTTAGTAATAATTATACCTAAATATGCTATTTGTTGAGACTGAGCTATATATTCATTATATTCATCAGGTATATTGTATTTTTTTGAACCTGTTAAAAGAATTTGTGTTTTATTATTATTAAAAGTAAGGCCAGAATTTTTTTGAAAATATTCCATGTTTTTAAAAAGTTTTGCATAAATTCCCTTCTACTCCCAAGAGTAATCAATATGTCATCTGCAAACATTTGCATTGTAGATGATATAGTTTGGTTTAATTTGTATCCTTCAATATCTGTATCATGTCTTATTAAATTTGCCCATGGTTCCATAACTAATGAAAATAAAAGAGGGGATAAAGGACACCCTTGCTTAGTACCTTTTACTATTGGTATATTTTGAGATATACTAGTACCAGTTTTAACATAAGCTTGGCTACCTTCATATAACAGAGTGATAAGATTGATAAAATTATTGGAGAAATTTAATTCCTTTAATAGAGTGAACAGATATTCCCATGTAACTGAGTCGAAAGCACAATTTATATCTAAACTAACTAGGGTTAAATTTGTTTTAAGATTTTTCACCGAATCAATTAAAGTTAATATTCTTTTAATGTTATCATATGAAGTTTTCTTTATTATAAACCCCATTTGATCACTATCAACTAATTTGGGTAAAAGTTTTTAAGCCTTTATACATAAATGGACATAAATAATTTGTAATCAGTATTTAATAGGGAGATGGGTCTATAGGAGGTACACTTAGAGGGATCTTTGTTAGATTTTAAAATATGAGAAATAAAAGTGTATTTCCAAGAAGATGGAATTATGTTTTTGTCCTGAACAAGATTAAATACTTTATAAAGCAATTTTAGAGGATTTATAGGTAGTAATTTGTAAATTTCAGGAATGATGCCGTCATTACCTGGTGCTTTATTTTGCTTTAATTTGGTAATGTGAGTTTGAAGTTCTTTTAAAGATATTTGTTTATCAATAGAAATCTCTTGTTCCTCTGAAAGTCTTGTTTTAGTGTATTTATTAATAAATGTTTTTATTTCCTCTTTAGAGTTAATTTCAGTAGTTGTTTGGTTGATGTTTATAAAAACTCTCTAAATTCAGTTAATATATTATGAATTTCAGATACCATTTTTTCCTTTTTTAGGGGAGAATATTTCATTAATATGATTAAATCTATTTAATCTTTTCGTTTTATTAGCAAGAATTTTTAAGGATTTAGGGTTAGAAGAGAAATTTATAAACTTGAATTTTTCTATATTGATCATAGTTTTATGTTTTAATATTTCTAGATATTTATTATTTAACATATTTATTTCTTTTATTTTATCTGATATATCTTTATCATCCATATTACTAAGTTTTAAAGTGTCTAATTTACATTGTATATCTTGCAGCTCTTTATCCCAAGCTTTCTTTTTTTTGCTGTACCAATTCAATATCCTACCATATAGATAAGCTTTTAGGGCATCCCACATGTAAATTTCTGATATATCATTAGTATTGTTAAGTTCTAAAAAATTCTGTAATTCTGTACTTCTGTAGAAATTAAATCATTAAAATCTTTTAATTTTGTGATATAAGCTGGGATCCTTTTTATATGAATATTAAAATTTGGATTGACTACCACTTCAAAAAATATAGAATTATGATCTGATAAAGGACATGAAATCACTGCTGATTTGTTTAAGGAATCTGTTAAATTATTAGAAGTAAAAACTCTAGCTATCCTTGAGTATGAGTTATGTGTATGAGAAAAAAAAGGTGTAAAATCTGTAATCTTATCTGTAAAATAATTTATATCTTTCAAAAATAGGTATCTGAAAAGTCTTTTAATAATTTAGATGATGTAGATATTCTTCTCTTCCCATTAGTACTAGAGTCTTTGTAATCTAGAATACAATTGAAATCTCCTGCGAAAATAATGTTCCCTTTAGAGAATAGTACAATTTGATCTATATGTTGTTTCACTGTGTTTATCCCTATCCCTGGGATCCAATATATGTTAATCAATGTGAAAATTTTACTGTTTATTTCTATGGTGACTGCACAAAACATTCCTTTATTATCCTTATATGTATCTATTATTTTAGGAAAAGGCATTATGCTGTTCCATAGGATAGCTACTCCTCTCTTTTGCTTAGTATGTTCAGAACTTACTAAAATCTTATATGTTTTAGATTAAAGTCTGAATATATCCTCTGTTATTAAGTGAGTTTCTTGTAAAAATACTAACTGGGATTTATGTAACTTAAGATATCTAGTTAAATTCCTCCTTCTATTAGGATTATTTAAACCATTAATGTTAACTGATATACCTTTTAGTGTAGTCATTGAAAATTAAATGATGTAAATATAAACATACTGATCTAAGAAATACACAAGAATATATCTAATAGGAATACTATTATGATCATTAGAACAAACATAGTATAAGAGTATCATATTCTTAAAATTAAGGTTGTTTCCTACTACATAAGATATGAACATCTGAAAAGTTATTAGAAAATATTTATAACATAAACATGAAACAAAATAACCAACCCGAACCCCTCTGGAGTTTAAAACTCCTAACTCAAATGACATCAGTCACTCGAATCGACCTCCTATCAAAAGCAGCATCCAATCAGCACCTGCCTAAATGTCTATAGTCATAACTATAAAAGTAAGGCTTCTCATCAATATCATAAACAATTTTTTGTATGAACCAAATATATAGATATAATGTTATGTCAATTAGTAAATTGATGACAGCTATATCTTATGAATAAAGTACAGAATTTTCTTACATTAGTTAGTAGGTTATTAAGAACTACTATGATCTGTTAGTTCACTCTTCTGTTTTAAAATAATCACATTTGATAAGAACCTTAAAAAGAGACTATGGCATTCTTTTATTACCGAAATATGGCTAATAAAGGCTGAAGTGTGATATATAGTACTGCCATAGGTGATCAGCTAAATGGAACATATTTGTAAATAAATCACCTAACAGCCTTCAATAACCATTAACACTGGCTGCTAATAAAAGTGATTTTACTAACAATCAACTAACATACTGATTGTTCTGAAAGAAATGAACACTGCATTTTTTTGCCAGAAACCAAATATAGTGATTACTCATCAAGAAGTAAAACCAACAACATCCAGCTAGTTTTCTTATAACCAAACACCCCAGTGCAGTCTGTCATAGAAGAGTGACTAATAAACCTTAAAAACCTTAAAAGTCTGATCTTCCATTCATTGCATTAATCTGAGTTACCTCAAAGGGTCCATCACCATACTGAAAACCAGTGAAAAGGCCATATTAGTTCAAAGAAGCAAGGTGCTTAAATAGCTCCTGTATGCTATATAAAAGCCTTATTTAAATTTAATGTGCTTTTTATTATTCAATTATAGCTTATACTATCTTTTAATTTTGAAAAGCTGTTTCATTAACAAAACAAAAGATGAAAATTTCACATTTTCTAATGATAAACAAATCTATTTTTAATGCACCTCTCCTTGCAATATTATTGCTGCCTATGTGGTACATCCCTATCAGCCTATTACACAAATGCATTCATAAAGTAACTGAGATAACCTATTATATACATCTATACATTTAACATTTTGATAAATGCTTTATGAATATTTTCTCAGCTAGTCAATAGTTATAAAAAATGTACATGTAACACAAGTATATAAACAGCTTGTAGCGTTATTAAATCTTCCAAAAATGCACAAATCACAACTATTATTTCTCATCAAGATATCGGCACCATTGTCATACATAAAGCAAATATGTTATGAGAATACTATTCGTATATAAATAGATAAGGCTGAAGAATACTTATGATGATCAGAAAAAGTATTTAGGCTACATGCATAGTATAATCCCTATTTATTTAAGAGATTATTGCATATAATGTCTTACAATAAGTTGAAAGTAGTAATCTAGTTATATCTTTTTTCTGTATGCTGTATGAGGAAACAAATTCGATTCAGTAACTTTCCCGGTGAGGATCAGAAGATCAATTTACTTCCGAAGCCTTCATGGTGACGTTTTAAGAAAGCTCTAAGCTTTCTAGCCACGATGGATACCACAGTCTCGATCTCATCATGAAGATAAAGCTTTCAAAGTTCCAGCAGGAAATAGTAAGTAAAACATTACTTAACTATATATAAGGCAATGTCTCGAGACTCCTTCTATACCGAGAGAGATGAGAAAAAAAAAAACCTTGCATACACAACACAAAGCAATGACAGCTATCAAGCAAAGCTTCACCACACTATCAACCAGACTCTCCGGTTAATCTCTGACCAAAGCACACAGGCACCAAAACATACAATTAACACAAACAGTACCACACATGTCTCTACAGTGCTAGAGCACCAAACCAGAGCCTCCAAATAAACACAACAACAACTCGGAAACGACAGTAAAGCCTTACCATTACTCCAGCCACACTGCCACTCACATCCCAGGTCAGAAGTACCATCACTAGCACAGCAATTCTGCAACTATACATCAGACCATCATATGAGATTCCTTTATCAAACAGTTAACCATAAATCAACTAAAATACAAATACAGCAATTATAACTAAATAAAAGTTTTCCAACCACTATAAGAACCAAAATCAAGATAAACAAATATGCCCCCTAATGATAAGCACCACTACAAGACATCCGGAAGCATAGATATCCGAGACCGGAGAATCACTGCATCCATGGGAATCAAACCAATAAACATTAAGATACTTAATCTTAAACAAATAGTACAAATGAAAAAAAAATCCCAACAAATGACTATTCTACAAAACAAAATAGACAACTATTTAGTTAACCAATTTACATTATATTAAATATAATAGCAAAAGCTCACCTGGATGTCCGGTTTCATTTCCCCAACTGAGTGAATCAAGTGCAAATATGTACTTGTTATGATTCATCTTTTGATTTTTTTTAGGGTCACATGCTTTCCAAGTGTTGTTCTCAGCATTTCTTTTAAGACTAGGACTGGCCCACTCCATTTCATCAACTTTTTCCAGTATGTTATTAGATTTTATATACGTTATTGCATTGTCTAGGTCGTCAAAAATTTTAAAACCATCTTGATAAAATATTTTCAGTCTTGCAGAAAAAAGCAAATGGGTTTTTATTTTATTCTTTTTTAGTTCTCTGACTAAAGGCAAGAAAATTTTCCTTTTTGATAATACTGAAGAAGAATAGTCATTATCAAAGTGTATAATATTGTCCTTCAGTTTGATTGGGGATTTTGCCCACGCAGTCTTTAGTACCATTTCCTTATCATGGGCTGATAGGAACTTTACAATAACAGATTTAGTGTAACTATTGATCTATGGGCTCTTTCAATACCATATGAAAGAGCCTCCAGCAGTTCAAGTACTTCAGGCAACCGGGAAGATAAACATTTTTCCATATTATTTCCCTCTATGTTATCCAGTAAGCCAGAAATTCTCACATTATTCCTACGGGACCTGTTTTCAAGGTCATCAACCTTTGTCTGAAGAAGAGAATTTTGCTTTAACTCAACATTATGTTCACTCTCCTGAATTCTGTTTTCCATATCACCTAATGCAGTTTCCATTCCTGAAATCTGCTTCCTTTGTTGCAATAAATCTTCATGTAGAATGTCCATTTGGTGAGAACGCTTTTCTTTGAAATTGTCAATTTTTATATCCATTTTGTCTATTTTGACATTTAGTTCCTGAATAGTAGTTAATAATGACTGTAGTTCTTTTTTGATAGTTGTCTCTTGATGAGAAGATTTAGTGAAGCTCATCCTGTTCTTTTACTGTAGTACTTCCAAGTGTAACTTTGACAGGAAAACTTAAAAAATCTACTTGCAATTTTTTATATACCACACTAATATATATTTTAAAGAATTAATTAAAATAAAAAAACTATTACTAGGGAAGTTTATATCAATATTTCCTGTCACTAAAGTTCTGTAAAGGCAGAGCTGATAAGAAAAGCTGCTACTCGGTGCTCATCTTGGCCACGTTAAGGTGTTTACCTTACATACACAAGGTGCAGGGTTAGATTCTCACATGGGGTAATTGCCTAGGCTGAAAAAAGTGACAAAAAAGGGCAGCTGGCCTAGTACTCACCTTTGAATCTATAGTGAATCTATGAATCTCTGCGGCCTGAATGGAGAGTCGTTTTAGCAATTAGTTGAATCAGGAGTGAGTAACTGCCATAGTTATGAGGCAAGTGCAGAGAAGTAAAGATTAGTAGAATGATGTCTGAGAGAAGGAGTTTGTAGGGAGGAAATATGCATAACAAGACATAGTTAATAATGTCTATATCTTACTGATGGGCTGTTTCAGGTGTGTTTGTGTATATACATACACACACACACACAGACACACATATATATTTTATATTTATATATATATATATATATATATATATATATATATATATATATATATATATGGGTCTAGGACATTTCACTGAATGCAGATTTCACTGAAACTCAAATGACTGAACACAAATCACTGAAAGCACAATTCACTGAAATCTCAATTCACTGAAACACATTTCACTGAAAGTTATATATGGCCCTTTCCCCACTGTAGTGTGACCCTGGAGTTAGAATATATACTCTCCCACATCGGGGGTGTGGGGGGCATAGCCCCCCCACACATATTTTAAGTATATATTATGTTCGGAAAAGAGTAATATATTGAAATTGCAAGTATCTATGTATATTGTTCAAAATATTTAAAATATGTGGGGGCTATGCCCCCCACACCCCCCATTACTATATATACTAACCCAAGGGTCACACTGCAGTGGGGAAAAGGCCATATATAACTTTCAGTGAAATGTGTTTCAGCGAATTGAGTTTTCAGTGAATTGAGCTTTCAGTGAAAAGTGCACACTAATTTGACTTTCAGTGAAATGTGCATTCAGTGAAATGTCCTAGACCCATATATATATGTATATATATATATATATATATATATATATATATATATATATATATATATGTGTGTGTGTGTGTGTGTGTGTGTGTGTGTGTGTGTGTGTGTGTGTGTATATATATATATATATATATATATATATATATATATATATATATATATATATATTATATATATATATATATATATATATATAAATGTATAATAGTAGTTCATATGCATAGTTTTCTAACCCTGAATTAACTCTTCAACCTTTCTGTAGTGATTTTCTTGCCCAGCCATCACTTGCGGAGTACAGTACAGGGACGTCGGGAGGCATACGCACTGTACTGATTTCAGTACAACTTCTTAGAAGAGGGGGTAGCATTTAAAAAAAAATGTACGTATTTTTAAAGGTTGTTGGCTCCTTTAAGGGGGATACGAGCCAGTCGGAAGTGAGCTCACGTCATGTCCGGCTGGCCACGAGCGGGAAAGAAGGCGATCGCAAATGGATTATTTATCGTGAGTGGGAAATGTGAAGATGGAAGGCAATCGAGTGAACAGATTATCAGGTAAGGTAGGTGTGTGTGTGTGTGTGTGTGTGTGTGTGTGTGTGTGTGTGTGTGTGTGTGTGTGAAAATGCCCCCACAGAATACACCTGCTGGCTACAGGTGTGTGTGAAAATGCCCCCACAGAATACACCTGCTGGCTAGTGTTCAGGCTCAAAGTCTGAAGGCAAGACTAGAAAAATGGGATATGAAAAATCAAATTTATCCTGGGAATTTGCCATTCTGAACATCACTACCCATAAATTACCAAAGCAAAAAGTACATATCTTAATTACCCTGTTTGCCTTAGTTAAATTATACATTATCCAAAATTGTTTTGACCCTACTAAACTCTCTTGGACTGGCTTCAGAAAAATGGCTGTTAAATATGTATACTCACATAAACTGATGCCAAAGATAATGAATAAGCATTCCAATTACCAGCAATGTCGGAACCTTCTCCTAGAGCATATATTAAAAAAGTGAAGCCAGATTATTAAGTTACTTTGCTTCAACTAACATAAGTAATCTGAAAGTTCATTCTGATCTAAAGTGGTGTCACTATGCTGATAGTTTATAGCACTCCTATATAATGTATATAGCCTTTTTAGAGTATTTTTCTCTTGATATATATTGTATGTTCTAAGTGATTGTTTTATTATACAGTGTTTCAAATAACACTAACATTTCTATTTTGTCAAATTAATGTATCTTACAATATGAAGGCAAAATAAAACATTCTGGAAAAAAAACTGAACAGAGGCAGAGCAAAATTTTTATGCTACTAAGTGCTCAGCATCTTAGCCACACCTCATCCATGCTTTTCTTGAAAATGAATGCAGGGATTTACAAGACAATGGCTAGAACTAACTGTCTCCCATACATGTTGCTGTTCTTACTTTGTAACATACTTTTTCTAATATAATCACCTAGTCTAGTGATCTGTTTTATCATTGTGTGAGGTATTTTTTTATTTGTACTAGATTTGTACTATATGCATTATTATATTGTAAACTCATCCCAATAATTGTAACTAGTTAATATATATTGACTAAATTGGTTAATGCACAATGAACTCACTTTCTGCATGCTTTGTGCAATACACTGTTGACACTGTGTACTGTTAATATTGACATTATATTCTCCATGAAGCTTAGATTATCTAAAAAAAGTCAAATGACCTCTCTATCAGCTTGTTAAGAAATTGCTAAATAAATAAATGTATACAGTCCTACATACATAGATAAGTGAGTAAGTTAATACATAAATGTTTTTATTTTAATATTATTTGTTTGGATTTATTAACCAGATAGAATGAGTTTTCCAAGGACTCATGATCTGGGCCATTGGTAAAATATAACAAAAAAAAAGGTTTGCATTCTTGAATAATGGTATTAAGTATTACATTGAGGAGTGTTCAAATTATAGGACTATATAGAAAACACAACTCACTTTCATAAGTATTATAACTGAGAATTATGCAAATATACCATCACAAAGGCTTAAATATTTAAAATATAGTTGCCTTTTCCATAGAATTCTAGTTAGGTTTCTAGATCAAAAAATATTTGTGTAAGATGTAAATGTGTACCATACCACTGTAGCCTGTTGTTTTATGTTAGTAAAGTGTCCACAGGCTAACATATTGCTCAGTAAAATTGATAGAATTTAGTAAGATTTTCCTTTAGTTCATGTAAGACTGAAGCAGGTATGCTGACTGTTCTCAATGAACATGTAATTTCAGTTTTAATTGTGGCAGCAGTTAACATGCCTGCACTTACCTATAGGATATTTCACTGGCATCAAATCACCCTAACATATGACTTTGCTTATTATGAAGTTGACACAACAACTCTACAGAGACATGTTGTATGCCATGTGTCTGGGTAATCATTATTTATTGATAACATTTTATATTAATAATGTCTTCTATTCATTTATCTGGTAAAATAAAAGAATATTTTATTATTGCTTTCAACATTTGAGATTAAAATTAGTTTATATAGTAAGATCTAGTAGATTTAGTTAAAAAATAATGTGTTTCTATAATTTATTTAACGTGGACTTGTTTTATGAATAGGAGGACTTTAAAGGTAATATCTATTTTCTCTGATGTATAACATTAATTTCTGACTAAATAAAGAGTTTTATTTAATTTATCTACACATTTATGTCATACAGGTATAAACCCTGTACCTTTGCTTCAGGGTAAGAAGAGCCTAAAGTCCTTAACCACCACCATTTCTGAACTTTGTTCAGATTTGTTTTTCTAATGGTTGTTAGCTGTGGTGATAAGTGAGAACTGAGAACTGAAGTTGTACTTCCCCCATTATTGTTTTTGTTGTTTGTCCAGGTTTTTTGTGCTAAGGTGTGAAGTGAGAACTGTATTTGTATTCCCTCATTATTGGCTTTGTTTGTCCAGGATTTTTTGTGCTAAGAGGCTGAGAGCTATCTAAATGATAGCCATTAAGTTTGTCTTCCTATTTTTCAAACTGCTGATTTAGCATAGTGGTATGTTGCACTGACTGTAATGCACATGTTTCTGGGTTCAAGACATGCATGGTGATAACACAGCATTTTATTCTAGCAACTTTCCAAAATTATACAAGCAATGTTTAAAATGTGTCCCTGGTTTTTGGGCTTTTGCCCCCCCCCCCAATAAATGTTGGCTTTTTCCAGATTTCTTGTACTGCAAAGTTCAGAGATACAGTTGAGTGTTGACATTTTACAAGGAGCTGAGAGCTACAGGGGAACTAAAGTTTAGTGCTGCTTATGCTGAGTCTGCTTGTACTGTTAATAGCACAACAGTTAGTGTACTTGCTTTTGATGCAGAAGGCTGTGGGTTCTTCTCCCACAGTAGGTAGATGCATTGCTGATACTGTACTGTGTTGTAAAGGGGGGTGGATGCTGTAGTCCATTTCGGCGAAGATACCTAGTAGTAACTATGAACCTGTTATCAGTTTGCCATCCATTCCCTATTGCAGTATTACTAGCGTATCATTGTTTTTAATGCAACATAAGCAATTTATTCCTCAAGGGCAACAGGCATTTTATTTGTAGATGAAACCATGAAATATAAAGTTGTTTGCTAGCAGCAGCCTCTTCATTAGTTACATATTTCTTTAATGTGGAATTATGTAGATGGCGTTTACTAGTTCAGAGATTGTGCATATTTAGTGATACTGGTGGACTGTATAAATCTGAGTAGACTTTTATGATGGAAATGTTATGAATTGGGCTGTTTTGTCATTATTGGTGCATGCATTTTGTTTCATTGTTTACTGGAAAAATGTTCAAACCAATAAATTTAAAATGCTCTCTAACAACTATGCTCTATTGTACAAGGAATATAATTTAATACAATCAGGAAGGTGTATCAAAGAGCACATGTATGTTTCATGTGCAAGGGGCCTATGATTTGAAAACAGCCCAAAGTTAATCTTTATCTGCCACTGGCAAAATGTATTTTCTTTGAATGTGGGTTTCAATGCTGTTTCAATGAATGTGAGTTTCAAGGGCAGAGAAGTTTTAATGCTAAGTCTAGTTTCATTGTAAGACTGCATTGCTTTGTTTAGCAGATATTTATTGGTGTTCATGCTGTAAAATGCAAAATAAAACTTTTCTGGCAAATCATTTAGGAATGAAGTCACTAAATAATGACCGACATTAAGTTTCAGACATCACAATCTTCAGAAAAATGCATGCTAAAGCAAGACCTGATATTCTGTCAACTGTCTTAAGTTTTTACAAGATCAATTTTTAGTAGTGTTTGTATGTTCCCCCAATATATTTGGCCTTGCCCAGATTTCCTGCATTAAGAGATTGAGAGGTATGTGCAAATAAGTCACTTTATAGAATTAGGAATATCCAAAACTCTCAACTGTCCCCAATTTTGGCTCAGAATGTTGCTCTCCCCCTAATAATCCCTCCGCAAAATAGCAATTTTGGAAGAAAACGTGGAGGGTTTACTTTTATAAATAACTGTAATGATCAGAGTTATACATTACTTTTATTTCAGAAATGCATGTAGATTCTCTAATTTTGTCAGCTGCTCAAGTTAACTGTGCCCATATTAAAATGGTGTCCCTTCTTTGACAGGTTTCCAGCTGTATTGTCTGGCAATTTTATATTTTTGCATCACATTTTTGGTCCGTTTTTCATACAATTGTGGTTTTCTGGCAAATTAGTGGCAAATCGTTAAAGACTGAAGTTAGAAAATAATGGCAGACGTTTGAGTTTCAGATTTCATACCTTTCAGAAAATTCGTACTAATGCAAGACCTACTACTATTCTATTATCTTTCTAAGTTTATAAGAGCAATATTTAAAAAAAATGTCCTTATTTTTGGGCCCTTGCCTCAGTTTTATTTATGAGTTTGTTGCTCTAAGAGGTTGAGAGGTGTGTGTGTGTGTGTGTGTGTGTGTGTGTGTGTGTGTGTGTGTGTGTGTGTGTGTGTGTGTGTGTGTGTGTGTGTGTGTGTGTGTGTGTGTGTGTGAGGTAGGTAGGTAGCATACCTCTCAACTGTCCAAATTTTGCAGAATGTCCAGATTTTTGCCCCATATTGTTTGTCTGTTCCTCATAAATTTTGTGATTTTCTAGAAAACCATTGAAGGCTGAAGTTGCTAAATAATGACAGACATTTGAGTTTCAGACTTCATGTCCTTTAGAAAAATTCATACCAGCACAAATCCTATTATTCTAGCAACTTTCTCATACTAGCACAAATCCTGTTATTCTAGCAACTTTCTAAGTTCATGAGAGCATTTTTAATATCTGTCTCTGTTTATGTTAGGCTTTGTCCATATTTCTTGCACTAAGAGGTAGGTAGGTGTGTGTGTGTGAATGAAACACCCTAGTTAGGGGTAGCAGGTGGTTAGTAATTTACTCAAGCTCAAAACCTGTACCTTAGTTACAGAAAACAAAAGCATGAATCCTCTACCCCAACTACCATGCTGCATTTTTCAAAGAACTGACTTTCAGGTTCATTTTCAATTCAAGGAACCGAGTTTGAGTGAATTTATATTATATTACTGAAGAGGCATTACAGCGAATGCCTCTTCATCGACACTAAAAGAGCGAACCGTGAATTACGAGAATGGCCGTAGCTTGGCTGGGGAGGGGGGTAGCAGTTTGAGAGCTGTGAGTACAAATTTGAAAATCCTAGCTACCCCCCTGGTACAGTATGTTTATTCCAGGGACATTAGGGTCATTTGTAGTTTTTTTTCAGTATTTTCGTATCCACATACAATTAGTTCTTACCAAGGACTGTATTCCTCATCTCTCAACTCCCCTGCATGGTGCAAGTGTTCGTCTGCATACCTACTGCATACCTGAAAATTCTGGTGCACAGTCGGGTATACCCATATTTCCTGGGATCTCCAATGTTTTGTGAATTGTGTAGGGCTCTCGTATGAGGTCCTTACTGCATACCAACCTTGTGAAGCTGAACTCCATGTTTATGAAGACCATTAAAGATGTACCCACTCTTACATCTGTGTTGTTTCCACTGGCTGATACCTACTGTTTTTAATTTTTGGTTGAATCTTACCTTGTCACTCTTTTTAAAGCTAGTCTTTGAGGAAACAAGTGCACATAAATGCATTTTTCACATGTCAGAATTTTAATTCTGTCAATCGGCTGCCAACATAAAGGAAGGATAATAGTGTAATTTAAATGTTTTTTCCTCTGTCCCCTGCCCCATTGCCTAATTCTATAGTCTCAGTACATTTAAAAATGAAATAGTGAGGTGACTTTATGTTACAGAAAGACTAAAGCATAGCCCTTATATATCTGATTCTGAGTAGACAGAATTAAAAGCACTAGTCAGAGCAGTCACATCTTACTTAATAAATTTCTAATGTTTCTTATCTTTAATATCAGATTGTTAGAAAGTGTTGTACTGACATCACTCCCTGTAGAAGACTCTAACTTGCCCTACTAAGTAGCTTTTTATCTAGAATATTCTACCTCAGTATTCACCCTCTAATGTGTCCTTTCTAAGACCTGTAGACTGTGAAATAAAAATTGCTAACATAATCAGCGCCTATCAATAACTGGCTAAAGCATTTGTCTGTTTATTTTTACTCCGAATATTTTTTTCATTATCAGTGAAAGTGGCATAGAAGGGTATAGATCCTATAAAAGAATGATCACGAAAATTCCAGAAGAGCGCCATTCAGTGGCCGGGGGATATTCAGTGCAATATGCCCTACTGGTAGACGAAAGAAGAACATCCTCCTCTTGTATAAAACGTAACAGTATCAAGCCAGACTGCCCTCCGTTTAGTTCTCAGAAGCAGAATGCTGGTAATTTTGTATTTAAACTTGTAAAAATATCTGTTTTAGGAGTTTCCTGCTGTTCAAAAATCTGGATAGCATTCTAGTTGGGCTTACATACTGAAAAAATATGTCTTGCTTATCTGCTAATGTTTAAGTGCAAAAGCAAAAAAAACAGTGGCTGGAGTGTACAGGTGAATTATTCAAAATGTCAGAGTTTCACTGTCATTTTCCAGTACATTTATATTAATTTCAAGCTGAATAAGATTTGTGGGCTTCCTAATCAGCCTGCCTTTTTTTTTTTTTTTTGCAACAAAAGTCCTATCCTGATATGTTCTCCTTTCCACCCATCCCAAGGCTTTTTGATTGGGTCAGTAAACTTGCTCTGCACTGTCACTTTGGGAAGCTCTTTCCACCCCTCCATAGCACCCTGTCTCAACAAATATTGTCTTATATGCAAACTAAACATGTTCCCTTCCCTTCTAGTTAACAGTTTATTTTCTGCCACTTAAGGTTCAAGTTGATTCTTCATAGATTGTGTATGATGTCCCTTCTTTACCTGCTAGAATGACATCACTTCTCCATACTAATCTTTGAAATGTGATATTTTGTGATATTTTGTTTTTCATTTTGTTAATGTTACTAAAAATGTGCTTCAGTGTATTTCAGAATGCTATGAACTACCACTCATTGTGAACATAAAATACTTAGTAATAAGAGTTGGGCTTAAGACAGAAGTGTATGTTTCATTTCTGCAGCTAGACTAGCTGAGCACTTGTGAAGGACAAATCTGATTTATCATTAACCTCTTTAACATGGTCACAATCTATTTTCCTGTAATGACAAAAATAGTCTGTATCTTGACACTGCTTTGTTACTGCTAGTAAAAAACATGCACACAGTTCATCCTCTGAAAGCATATTCTGTGTATTAGAGCTTTCTGTCAGTGTCATTGTAAGTGTCATTTACACTGTCTGCCCTTCAACACCAAGACCCCAGCCTCGGGAAAAATAAATTACAGACATCTCATGTCAGACCTCCTTGGAAATAATTGTCCCTGTTCTTAGCCCTGTACAGACTGAGTGGATGGGTGCAATCGGATTAGTAGCTGAACCCAAGTAGGCCTGGAGAACTGCACTGGTTTTAATTATGGCTGTAGAATGATTTTTTTAACACAACAGCGAGACCAGTGAGCTGTAACAGAAGTAAGGAATGCCTGCGCCTTATTAGGAGAGCATGGATTTCTGTTGATGTTTATAATTGTTTCTCATGTATGAGGGACAGTGGTGGGAGGGGAAGACAGAACAGAGAGGAGTATTGCCATTTTACATTCTGGCTAGGGCAGATTTTTAACGTGGAATAAGGTACTGCAACAAAATTCATTATGAGTAAGTTTTACATTAGTACCTTTTGTATACCTGTGTTGTCACAATATTGTACAGAACAATGCAGCGTAATGTATTACCTGCTCTTGGTACGATTTAACCATTCTAGTCTACAACCAGTTCATTTCTTAATATGCACGATGGGGCAGTGGCAAACTCTGAAGCATGGGGCAGCTATAGAATAACTGTACAAAATGCTCAAATTGCTATTTTATATATAACCACATTTACAATTACAAAAGGTATGTGGTGTACTGAAAACAGGATAATCAGGTGCTAACTTTAATGC
Organism: Protopterus annectens; assembly: GCF_019279795.1. Taxonomy (NCBI): domain Eukaryota; kingdom Metazoa; phylum Chordata; order Ceratodontiformes; family Protopteridae; genus Protopterus; species Protopterus annectens. Next base: position 1,300,382,975 of record NC_056746.1, on the reverse strand, counting down.
CAACAGCCTCTCATTTTTAAATCTTTATACTGCATCTTCCCCCAAAAGACTCATCTACCGATGAAACACCCACCCACTCACCCACAGTAGTGCATGTGTTCACACTACTCCCCAATAGCATCACACTTGACATGCACATGACATAACACTTGCCAGATGATGTCAGGATTACCACCTGAACAGCACAGGTAGAAGAGTGAGGGCTGTACAGCTGCCCATGCACTATGTGCCCCCTACAGAGTGAGGGCTTTACAGCTGTCCATGCACTATGTGTCCCCCACAGAACAGGAAGCAGAGTGCATCTGAATTTACTACTCTGACTTATAAATGGTTTCAGTTTAAGAGTATCAGCCTCAAGGCTTGTTCAAGTTATACAGGTAATAACTAAGAAGTAATACAAACGAAACAAGCAAACAAACAAAAAAAATAACAAACATAAAACATAACAAGAAAACTTACTAAAACTTGTATAGTTTGATCAGGCAGAGCAGTATAGTTAAAATGCCAAATTAAACAAATGAGTCCTGTTAAATCTGACGAGCCTTACTGCGCTTGTAAGATACATGTTCTATAAAAGATACATACAGATACATTTTTAATGAGTAGTTACTGGTTCTTGTGCTGCTAAAGCTATAGCACATATTGAATCGTGGTCTGTTGACAAGCTCTGAACAAACTGAGAGTAGTGTCTTAATTTTATCATCCCTTGGAGGTAAGTGAGAAAATATGGTGCAGATATGGAAGAAACTTAAGAACTGATTATATATCACAGTAATTAATGGGCTTCATTTTCCTGTAATAAAGCATACTACATAATTTGCCTTATAAAATAATGTTTATATCTGCTGTTCTCTCATGTTCAAAAATAATAAGAAAGAACTGTTAAGACCTGCAATATGTAATAAATAGGTAGAATGCGTCCATAATTTATACAATGTGCAAAAGTACATTCATTTTATAGAAACCCAGTATTATGATAGTTGCATTGAGACCCATTATATTTATTAAAAAATGCTCGTATTGAAACTTACATGCAACAGCAGGTCTTCGAGAAAGTATTTTGTAGTAGGTTGCAACATTAGTACTGCCTCAGCTGTAAGCTTGGGTGATATTGGAATGTTTTTCGAAATGATATACAGTCAGTCTGTCCTTTCCTGTCTAGCACGTAAAGGTGAAAGTTCCCAGAGTCTCTTCAGTTCTTGTCTGCCTTTTGACATATGAAAGTATAACTAAAAATGTCCTGGGGAATCTAAAGGCACACAAGGACAACTATGTGGGTTTTTGTGTGAAAAACATATCATTGACAGTAGAGCACTTGTTTTGTAAAACTTTGAATAAAAGGTTGAGGGAACAGAAAACCTGTTGCAAGAATTTTCATGAAAGTATGCTGATGTGCCAAGTTCTTATTCAGCACTGGTGCCATCTATAAAGATAATTCCTGCAGTATACATTGACTGTTAACAGAATATCAAGTTAGAGATTCTGTTTAATGAATTAGGGAATGTTTTCTGTTCTGTAAAACTTTCAGAAGCAGTTTCTGTGTTTGGTTTATATTTGTGCTGCTTGTGTCAGAAAAAAAATCAGTTAGGAAAGAATTACAAGAAAATCCTAGCCAAGCTAGAGTTTTCACTGCGTGATTCCTTAAAACCTCTTGTAAAAGAGGATAATAGGACATATGCAAATGACCCCTAAAGGGCATCAGGTGTTTCAGCTATATGGCAGTTCTGAATGATGATGACTTTCTTCTTAAGTCTGTTAATGGACAAATTCAGGTCAATAAAACCAAACCCCACTAGCTGTGGACATGCATATTTCAGTCTTCTTGTGACTTCATCAGCACAGCATAAGTGGACTGATGTTCTTTGTGTTTCACTGTGGCAGTCATTACATTTGGTTAATCTGCTGGCAGGTTACCCTCAGTCGGCCTGAATAACAAAGTCTTGGGTCCTGCTTCGGTTGCTGTCTCCTCTTCCATGACGTCAGGTCGTCAGGGGTATAAAACATGCAGCCGATGCCATTTTATTCAATCTTTCTTGCTGAGCGGTGCCTGAAGCAGAAGCAGTTCGCAAGTGCCGGTCGGCCAACTCCTGAAATTTCTGTATTGGAGTTTCAGAACCAAAGTCTTCAAACTAAAACTAAGTACCCCGTTGGGGAAATTTTTTCTTGCTCCTTATCGATGTCAGTAAAAGTTAATAATTGCATTACTTGTGGGAAGCAAATACCTCATAAGGATTTTCATTTGTACTATATTCCTTGCCTAGGCCCTGATCACAACATACCTTGCTGTTGGTTTTGTGCTAAATTTAGCCAATGCACTATTAAGCGTCGGTATATTTTTGCTTCTAAATATTTTGGCTCTAGATTTAACTATCCTGAAATGTCAATGGTTAGCAATCCGACTACCGGAGTTCACAAAAAGAAAAAGACAGAGACAGACCGTCGAGGTCCAAAACTGACGACAAAGCTTCTCCTAAACCAGTCGCCGGTTCGCCGGTACTCAGTGAGGCACTTTTGCAGCCCCTGATACCCGCTACTTTTGAGTCGCAGGCCTCTACCGATACCCATTTGGAGTCCGGTATGCCGCAAGATTCTCAGAGTATTGAACCCGCAGATGTCTCTCCCTTAGATGGGTCCGGAGCCGCTGAGCAGGCACCGGCTTCTGAGGGTGTTTTCAGACCTCAACATTTTTATTTTAAACCAACACCAGCAACAAAAACAAGGTCAAAAACAACTTCCATGTCTAAAACACCAACATGTGAGCCACGTGCTCAGGCCCCTATGCCTAAAAAACAGATGATAAAAATGGCTGAGGATTTAATTACCTTGATCAGGGGTTCCCAACTCTCCCTGCTAAGAGGCCTAGGCAAGACACTGATTATGAATCTTCAGATCACATTTCCATTTCTTCTGATTCCTCTTCTGATCAGGAATTTTCTATTCCACCCTGTGAGGATTCTGATGCAGAGGAATCCATCCTATCTGCATCTCCTCCTGAGGATTACTCTTTTGGAGAGACTTTGCATACTTTAAGGGAACATTTTCACTGGGAGAGTCAGGACTTCCCTGAATCAAAAAAGAGGCTTAGGGATTTCCTTCTTCTTTCTCAGCATAGGCCTTTGGCAATACCACCTGTATTAGACATTGTTGATGATGTGTTCTTGGAATCAAGCATGGCTCCTGATTCCCTGCCTCCGGCTCCTAGTAAGCCAGACAGATATTACAGGGTTCCTGACTCCCACAAATTTATTTTCAAAAATCCTGCTGCTGATCCTGAGACTATCTCTCAGGGTCCTAAGGGTGTAAAGGCTTCTACAGCCAAAGATCCTACACATTCTGATAGAGATTCCAGGGCGCTGGATAGATGGGGTAAGAAGGTTTATACGTCTGCAACCTTGGCAATCAGGGCTTTAAACTGCCAGTTTCATATGCTTAAAATTCAACCGCATGTTATGGGCTTACTGAAACAGAAAATGATGTTGATTTCTGCAGGATTTATTGCATTCAGCAGAACAGGTTGGAAAGCATACTTTGCAATGTGGTTTTGATTCCTTGGAGGCCTCTTGTAGGGCCGCCATTACTGGATCTGTGATTAGAAGGCATACCTGGCTCAAGGAGCAAAAATCTGCCTGATCATGTTAAAGCTAAATTGTTGGATGCCCCTTTGCAGCATGATACTCTGTTTGGTAATAAGGCAGAAGAGGTTTTAAAGAAAATGGAAGACAAAGCTAAATGTATGCAAACTGTAAAGGATTTCTTGCAAGTGCAGCCACCCAGGTTCAGTAGGCACTGACCTACTAAAATTGGTCCTTTCCTGTGTCCAACAGAGCCAATCAGGGCAAACCAGGTGCTCAAAAGGCTCCAGATATCAATCACAGGGTTCTTACAGGTCAAAGCAATGGGGTGCCTCCACCTCCAAATCTGGAGGAAACAAAGCACAACCCTACAGTAAGCAGTCTCAATGACTTTACCATCACCAAGCACTTATCTTTTGGCAGCCCCCTTGGGGGGAAAACTAGCACTTCATGCTCAAAATCAGCAGTTAATTACCCAGGACAAGTGGGTTTTAAACATAGTATCCCAGGGGTACAGATTTCATTTCCGTACTTTGCCAATTCCAAATGGATGGCCGGATCTTCCACAAAAGCAGTGGGCAGAGGCACAGAAACAAGTCATGTCCCTCATGGATATGGGGGCTATTCAACCAGTACCAGAAAAGGAAAAAGGACAAGGTTTTTATTCAAGACTTTTCCTGGTACCCAGAAAAGACAATTCATGGCACCCAGTACTGGACTTATTGATTCTGAACACGTTCCTGGACATTCCAAAATTCAAAATGCTGACCTTACAACAGCTACTGCCTATGCTAGGCAAGAATGCTTGGTTAGTAACTCTAGACTTAAAAGACCACAGTAGCACTGAAGAAAAGGTGCCCCACGAACCAAACTAGACCACAGTATGTAGGAATAAAGCACCTGGAGCCACGAGCCACTCAAACAGACTCTATTACAAAAAAATATATAAAAAAACACACTATAGCAATGAGAAACGCTTAACTTCTTCACCGCGTTTTTCGTTATCCATGTAACTTCTTCAGTTCAATTCTTCAGAAGTTACATTGATAACGAAAAATGCGGTGAAGAAGTTAAGCATTTCTCGTTGCTATAGTGTGTTTTTTTATATATTTTTTTGTAATAAAGTCTGTTCGAGTGGCTTGTGGCTCCAGGTGCTTCATTCCTACATACTGTGGTCTAGACTTAAAAGGGGCATACCTGCATATCCCAATAAGGGAATCATGCAGAAGATACCTCCGTTTCAAAGCAGGTTTTCTGCATTACCAATTCTCTGCACTGCCCTTTGGCTTATCTACTGCGCCCAGGGTCTTTACAAAGTGCCTGGCACCAGTAATTGCATTCTGCAGACAAAGAAGCATACAAATTTATCCTTATCTGGACGACTGTCTCATTCAAGCAGAGGACAAGGACACTCTTCTTCAGCATCTGGCATTTGTAAAAAGGCTTCTAGCATGCCTAGGGTACACCATAAATGAAAAGAAATCACAACTGGTACATTCCTGGGTGCAAGCTTGAATACAACTGCCCAGATGGCTTACCTCACACCAGACAAACAAAGGCAGTTGACAACATAATTCAAACAAATGGCAACAAAACCCAGTTATCTGCAAGACAAATTCTGCAGGCTTTGGGGTTCATGGCATCCTGCATTCCGCTAATTCCATATGCGAGACTGCATATGAGGAAACTTCAATGGTACCTAAAAAGTTTATGGAGTCAACATTGTCACAGTCTGGAAACAAGGATTCCTCTCATTCCCTGCCTACAACAGGAGTTTCTTTGGTGGGCAGAGACATGTCACCAAAACAAGGGATTGTCATTCACTCTACCCCCTGCCACCCAAACCCTAACTACAGATGCATCAGACTATGCTTGGGGGTCCACCTGGCGGGGTGATGCATTCAGGGCAAATGGAGCCCAAACCAAATGCATCTTCATATCAACCAGAAAGAAATGCTAGCTGTTCAGAATGCTCTGACAGCCTTCAAGGACTTACTTCATCCAGGACAACTACTGATAAAGACGGACAACACCACAGTTATGTGGTACATAAACAAGCAGGGAGGTACACATTCCTACCCCCTTTGCAGACTAGCCATGGCCTTGTGGAACACAGCCTTGACTTACCAAATACATCTCCAAGCTCAATTCCTGCCAGGAAAGCAAAATACACTGGCAGTTGACCTAAGCAGAAATCTTATGGACCCGCACAAATGGAAACTGGATCGACAAATCTTCAGCATCTTAACACAGAAATGGGGGAGCCCAGACATAGATCTATTCGCCTCTCCCCAAAATTATCAGTTGGACAAATTCTGCACAAGAGCTCATCACAAAAAAGCATGGAAAGTAGATGCCCTATCCTTCAGCTGGAAAAACCTATCAGTCTACGCCTTTCCCCCTCTGCCTCTTCTATCCAAGGACTTACTAAAATCAGACAGGAAAAAACAAAAATGATCCTATTTGCTCTGGACTGGCCTCACCAGCACTTGTACCGCTTCTAAGGAACATGTCACATCTTCCTCCATGGTACTTGCCTCAAATACCTCATCTACTGTCTCAGCAGAACAAATTCTGCACACTCAGCTCCAAACTCTGAATCTTGTAGCATGGTTAATCAACTAATTATTCAAACTACACCTCTCAGTAAATCTGTGATGGATGTTATTTTGGAAGCTAGAAGTCCTAGTACTAGAAAATCTTATGCTGATAAATGGAAGAGATTTTGTGCTTGGAACTAAGCACAAGGAATAGACACAGCAAAGCCCAATATTCCTCAGATTTTACAATATTTAACTGAGATGCTTGACAAGGGCCTATCTTTTTCTTCAATAAAAATTCATGCCTCTGCCATCTCAGCTCGTTGCAACACAGAGCCTCCCCTCTTTTCTCATCCACTGCTTAAACAGTATCTTAGAGGGGCCAAAAATTTAAGGTCTCCCAGAAGAGCACCAACTCCTGCATGGGACCTCAATTTTGTGCTGGAAAAACTCACCCTGCCTCCTTTTGAACCAGCAACTACTGCGGATATAAAATTTCTATCTTGGAAAACAGCTTTTCTTTTGGCAGTCACTTCAGCAAGAAGGGTTTCAGAACTACAGGCTCTCATGGCAGTGGAGCCTTTCATTATATTTTACCCGGACAGGATGTCCCTCAGGACCAATCCTTCTTTTATGCCTAAGGTGGTATCCAGTGTGGCTCTTAACCAGACCATTCACTGGGCAACATTTTACCCAAATCCGCAGAACAAGGGGGAGTGGATTCTACATTCTTTGGATGTACACAAACAACTAAGATTCTACTTAAACAGGATCAAATCTCTAAGAAAATCTGAGCAACTACTGGTAGCATTTGCTGCAGGATCAGAGGGGAAGGCTATATCAAAGCAGACTATTTCTAAATGGATAAGCCACTACATTTGTTTTTGCTATTGGCACCATGGTAAACCTGTGCCCAAGGGGATCAGATCACTTTCTACCAGGGCTGCCTCTACTTCAGCAGCTTTTCTCAGAGGGGTCCCAACCAAAGATATTCTAGAAGGTGCTACTTGGAGCTCTGTTCATACCTTTACAAAGCATTATCATTTACCTCTCTTCTCCAAATCTAGGGCAGGCTTTGCCACTGCAGTCCTGCAGGGCCTTATAGCTGCTCCTAATGCTGTTTAGTTCCATCCTCCCATCCATAGCTTTGGGATTCTACCTAAATGTAATGACTGCAACAGTGAAACATGAAGAACATAGTACAGTTGTAGATGTTCAAATGTATTCACTGTTGCAGTCCGGGTTACCCACCCGCCATCCCCCATTCTATACCTTTTCTTTCCTTCACTATACTCAAAAGCCTTTGTGATGCATTTGCTTTTAGTTGAAGGTAACGTTTATGTTTCTAAAAATGCATTTATATATTTACTATTTATTTTATATATATATATATATATATATATGTGTGTGTGTATATTTGCTCCCCATTTGGGGGGCACCTGACATCTGGGGCAAGAAAAAATGAATAATATGTCGTTGGCTGCATGTTTTATACCCCTAACGATCTGATGTTATGGAAGAGGAGACAACAACTGATGCAGGACCCAAGACTTTGCTATTCAGGCTGACTGAGGACAACTTGCCAGCAGATTACCCAAATGTAATGACTACAACAGTAAATACACTTGCACATCTACATTTATGGTAAGTGTATACAACTGTCCTTTTGGCTATAACCTTTAGAAATACAGGGTTGCCATACCAGCTGATATCCATAACCATTAAGGTGCCTGCAAAATATCCCTCCTAAAAACTAAATAAAAGAGTGAACAGGACACAAAGCCAAACCAATTAGTAAAAAATGACAGAAAATCCTAGCCAAGCCAGAGTTTTCACTGTGTGATTCCTTAAAACCTCTTGTAAAAGAGGATAATGGGACATATGCAAATGAACCCTAAAGTGCATCAGGTGTTTCAGATATACGGCAGTTCTGAACAGGAATCACACAGTGAAAACTCTAGCTTGGCTACGTTTTTCTTGTATGTTTTTAGGAAAAAAATCAAGGGATAGTGTGGTTTTACAGATGGCACATAAACAGTTATAGCCCTTGTAAAGGGGCCTTTTCTGCTGATGAGAAGTTAATGTTGCATTTGCTGTAAAAATTATATTTTATTTTATTAACCAATGCAAAGGTACTTGCTTTGAAACAAACATGCCTTTTCATTTTTGTACTAAAGACAGCAGACCTTTGTTTAGAAATATTTAAAGGTTTTGTGTAAAACTGGAATCAAGTTATAATTATATTCATTCACAAAGTATAAGGTAATTGTTCACCTTTGTTACGAAGTTCACCATAAAGGACCACTTAATAATTATTTTCATTAATAACTCTTGACACTCACTTTTGCTAAAATTATGGGTTAATTCTGTACACTTTGTTATGTTTATGGAGAATAAAATATAAAGAAGTATACAAGCTTCTATTTGTATCTGTCAACTTCATAAAGTAACCTGTAAGTGCAAGAGAGCCAGTACCATTGGCCTTTAGTGATGTTAGGGGCTCGGATACCTGTGGTGTGAAGGGGCTATGCCTGCTAGCATCTCTGAGGGTATGAGGGGTGGGCCACATGCCCAAAGTACACAGAGTGCACCAATTTCCCTTGGTGGATACCAACAAAATCTCTGTGATGTGCTTCTTGCAGGACAAGGAGTTCTTTGCAGGTTTACTTCACCCACAGAAGTGACTGACAGTCCTGTGTTATTCTAACTGCATATCCTCTAGAAATACAGGACATGAATGGGGGAGTTAGGTTCATAAAGAGAAAACCCTGGCTCCCAAGACAATAGCAGTACCACTCCTGGATCACTCAGCCTGTGTCCCAAGGGAGGACAGTGGCCCAAAAGGCTGTCTTCCTGGGGGAAACAAGTGGATCAGTTGAGCACCGGGGGCCTCGATGGTCAGCAGGATACCAGAGCAAAAAAGGAAAATTAAAAGCGCAATAGTGTGCTTGACAAGGTATTTTACTGATTCACTATGAGACAGTGCTCCCCCCCCCAAAAAAAATGTGGACTCCTCACAAAGAAGGTTTAAGAGGATTTAAGTAAACAAGATTTTGTTTATAATTTCATAGCCTTTACTTTTGATACAATTTTCCCTACTCTGGGAATTAAAGGAAAATTGGTCCCAGCTGATACATACAACAAAATATGAAAGCTGTAACTGAAAATGAATGCTATTTTTCTCAAGTGTTTGTGATGTAGGAAAGGTGGAGCGGGCCTATGATCGCTTTTTCTGGTGGAATTGTAGAAAGAGTACTTAGTACCAATTCACAAGATTGTAAAATGAATGCATCCCTTTCATGGCGTAGGAAGATAGAGTAGGAAGATAGAGTAGGGGACTTTGCAGCCATTCTGCGAAGATCTTGCATTTTATAAGGCTCACCATATTATTCTAGTAGGGTCTTGTTTGCTGTCTGAAGTTATGTTTATAGACGTAGTAAAAACACATCAGGACAATAAGTTAGAATGGAGTCTGAAGCAGTAGACACACAAGAGAGTACTGAGGTACAAATGTCTGGATAATGAAATTATAGTGTTGGTTAGATAAGTGAGAGAGAGAGTGCACACGTGTGAGAGCAAGAGGGACACAGAGCTGGAACAAACAGAGGCAATTACACTTCCGCCTAGAGATTCAGAATTACAGTTAGCCTGATGTTGGCAAGGCATATTGTTTTATGAACTGAACAGCCATATATTAAACTTTAAAACGCTGATAGGAAGTGGAAATATAACCTGTTTTAGGCAGCAGGAAACCCTGTGGTTACTAGGGGGCCCTGTACTGATAGAGAAGGTCACCCACCAGAGCAGGGCATCCTAGTATGCTATTTTTGGTTTGTCAAAGCAATGAAAACTTGTGAAGTCTGCTTGTGAAACTAACAGGTCTGAATGCTAACAATGATTCTGGTGCATGGGCAACTAGCACTGTATAGTCTTTATAAAATTCAGACCGATGTCAGATCACCAGCATACAGGGCAAAGTTAACTGTGTGGATGACTGTCAATATGTACTGATTATGATTTCAGTAAGTCAGATTTGATTGCCCTGTGGCTCTGTTAACTCATATGGTTCCTGTGACTCATTTAATTTTTTTTCTGGAGGCTATACTGTCTACCAAAACTGATATGCACACAAGAATTTGTTAACTTTGGTGGGAGACAGAGTGTACTAATTCCTTTATTATGGGTATGGCATTCTCAGTTGCATGAATTCGATTGGGTACCCCATCTGATTCTGATAGAGTGACTGGGGCACCCTGGTTCTGTTTATCTAGATGGGCTTCATTATACAGTTTATACTACTAGGACTTTCTGAGTTCTTTATATGTGTTTTGGATCCCATAAACCAATTCTGCGGGCAGCCTCCCTTTAATGTGGTTGAGGCCCCTGTTTTAGTTCATCCCAGTACATGTCTGACTTCATTAGCCCTCAGCTGGCATAAATGATTTTGTTTAATCTTGCTGGCTGTCTGTGTTTGTAATCTTATTGAAATCTTGTCTGATATTCTATCTCCTCTGCAGCCTGTCTAATTTTGCTAATTTGTATAACACCCCAGAATCTTTTAACTTTGTAGGTCCTCCTCTCTCATACCCCAGAATCTTTTAACTTTGTACGTCCTCCCCTCTCATACTGCAGAATCTTTTAACTTTATACGTCCTCCCCTCTCATACCCCATAATCTTTTAAGTTTGTACGTCCTCCCCTCTCATACCTCAGAATCTTTTAACTTTGTACGTCCTCTCCTCTCATACCCCAGAATCTTTTAACTTTGTAGGTCCTCCTCTCTCATACCCCAGAATCTTTTAACTTTATACGTCCTCCCCTCTCATACCTCAGAAACTTTTAACTTTGTACGTCCTCTCCTCTCATACCCCAGAATCTTTTAACTTTGTACGTCCTCTCCTCTCATACCCCAGAATCTTTTAACTTTGTAGGTCCTCCTCTCTCATACCCTAGAATCTTTTAACTTTGTATGTCCTCTCCTCTCATACCCCAGAATCTTTTAACTTTGTACGTCCTCCCCTCTCATACCTCAGAATCTTTTAACTTTGTACGTCCTCTCCTCTCATACCCCAGAATCTTTTAACTTTGTACGTCCTCCCCTCTCATACCTCAGAATCTTTTAATTTTATATGTCCTCCCCTCTCATACCCCATAATCTTTTAACTTTGTACGTCCTCCCCTCTCATACTTCAGAATCTTTTAACTTTGTATGTCCTCTCCTCTCATACCCCAGAATCTTTTAACTTTGTAGGTCCTCCTCTCTCATACCCCAGAATCTTTTAACTTTATACGTCCTCCCCTCTCATACCCCATAATCTTTTAACTTTGTACGTCCTCCCCTCTCATACCTCAGAATCTTTTAACTTTGTACGTCCTCTCCTCTCATACCCCAGAATCTTTTAACTTTGTAGGTCCTCCTCTCTCATACCCCAGAATCTTTTAACTTTGTAGGTCCTCCTCTCTCATAAACCAGAATCTTTTAACTTTGTACGTCCTCCCCTCTCATACCGCAGAATCTTTTAACTTTATACATCCTCCCCTCTCATACCCCATAATCTTTTAACTTTGTACGTCCTCCCCTCTCATACCCCAGAATCTTTTAACTTTGTAGGTCTTCCCCTGTCCTGGACTCCATTAATGCTGGTGTGGATATGCTTATTAAATCCATTTTTCTTTGTCCCCTTGACTATATTAATTCTGTTTGGATCCTCCAAGACTGTAAACAGATAGTGCTGCTGCTGGCCAGTGTTGTATCTGATTTGGAAACTAATTTATATGAGAAATGCTTGTCTAACTCTCCTAGTCAGAAAGATTAACATAACTTTTTTAACCAGGTGGTTACTTGTGGCTAACATATTACGTCTTATTTATTAGGTATGAATAAGTAAAATAAATGTAGTCAAACATTTGAGTGGTATCTGATTCTATAGTAATTCATAAGTTGGGGGCTCTTATTTTGTTGGCAGAGGTCAGTGCAAGGGGGGAATCCCTCTCCCAATATACAGTAACTTCAGAGCTCAAATATATTACACTAAATGATGAAAGAGCTCACCCCTTTACATTGCAGTGTTAGTGTCTTTGCTTCCTTAAAAAAATACATTTAATTAAAATGCTCATTAGAATGCCATTTTAAACTTGTTTTCCTAATTTTGTATGGATTCAGTTATATTGCTATTTCCCTATTCTAGACTTATAAAACAGCGCTTTTTGCTGCCAAGTACTAGTTCAGCAATGCACAAGGTATTTAAGAATGATTGATGCAATGATTTTGGAGTGTTTTGTTCTGCATTAAGTAGGTCTGCACAGTGTATTGTGGCTTATTAAATCACTTTGACTAATGAATAGGCAGCCTTTGGGTAGGGTTAATGAACTCCATGGTAGTTTGTTGAATCCATTTTAGGCCAGCTTTAAGGTTAAGAGATTGTATTGTTTTCTATTTACTGCAGTTGTAATTTACCAATATTGTCATTATTTTGTGCAACTTTTATGTTTACACATGGTATGCATATATATATATATATATATATATATATATATATATATATATATATATATATATAGGAATCAGAATATCCCATGCCAGCTTGTTTAATCTTTATTTTGTGTGTGCATAACTTGTGTAAGTGGTCCTTAGCTGTAATGGGTTAGTCATACTTAACAGGAAGGTGAACTATATATGCAGTGCTGCTGAGGATAATGATTTGACCACAACATGGGATAGCTCACATAGACATTGGTATTGGTCAGAAGGATGTGGTATAAGAGGTAGTCAGTGTGCCTGGCTACATCGCTGTGGTGCAGAAGTTTACAATAATGCTTCAAGTAAAAACTAGTCTTTATGTCTGTTTGAAAAAACTTGCTTTTTTGATATACAGGGAGACACGTGTATACCAGGAGAGGGGTAAAATGGGATTTCTAGGGTAGAAGAATTTGATAGAGAATAGTGGAAGAAGGTGGGATTGTTGGGGTGGGGGCACTGATGGGACAATGTTGTGTTCTAATGTTGTGTTATGAGGAGGTGGTATCAGTGTATTAAGGTAATAGACTGTCTCCTAGACGCCTCAAAGCTGAAATTTGCTGGAGGCACCCAAAGTGTTAAAACCCTTTAAGTAGAAGACTTCTGAGTCTAGGGGAAGGAGAGTCTGATCTTTTGGTGAGTAAGTGATTGTTTTCATTTTATTTATTGGAATAACTAGTACAGAGTTGGAGTTTTAGAAGAGAGCACTTTAAATTCACATTGATCTACAGAAAGGGAAACAGAGACTGGAGTATATGTTTTGGGAACCTTTTCCCAAATGCTAATATGTGAAACATATTCTGTACATGCAAGTAAAGAATTGCACTCCCACCAGAGTTTTTTTTTCTATGATCTGCACAAAGAATCATAAAGTGTTCTCACTGATTCAGGTGATTACCTGGAAGTTGATATGCTGCCCTTTGACCTGATGGATAGGGACCTTTGGCACTGTGAGGTGTTCACAGAGGAAATAAAACTGTCCATTACAAGTAATGTATATGATTCTTGTGTTTGCAGTACCTTTGTTATCACAGAAAAAAAACAGGACTTGCATAGAGTTATGTAAACTTGCACACGTCTTAGTTGTTTGTCATAGTCATGCCATCTAAGGATGCCCCTTCGGACTGTGTCCTTCATTACAGGAATGCACCATGATACAGCAGTACAATGAAAAAGCCTATGAAATGCAGAGAAGTCCCAGTCTAATTTATGGTCTTCCATCCAGTTAAATGACTTCTTCTTAAATGTTTCCAAATTATGGATGCATTTAATATTGTTTGATAAGCTATTCCAGAGTCTTTTAGCCCTTTTGCTAATGCAGTTACAGCATTATTTCATTGTAGTAGTTTTGACATAAATAGTTTCACAATGCAGTTTAAATAAAACGTATACTCCACTAATGCCCCACAGCTTTTCCAAATCTACCTCCTGAACCTGTAACAGCAGTATCAATTGTCCCTTGGTCTGCAGTGCATATGTTTACATGTTGCAGTGCATATGTTTACATGTTTTTAACGTATAAAGGTGCAACACAGTTATCCAGTTCAAATTTAAGTTATTGTTGAAATAACAATGTACCCGGCTCATTTCTTACTGCTGTAGCCATTCTGGAACAGATCTTAAAGGGGGTAATTGATTCAAAAATCAATAAATTAAATGACAGATGATCTAATATGGTGTCAGTGAGAATATGAATAGTGAGTGCAGAAATGTTTGAGTAAAATCTATTTATGCTGTGTGTGAGTCGTCTGCTAACCACTCATTCATTCTTTATCCATTGAGCTTTGCTCCGACCTTTCTATAATTACCTTACAGTATAACAAGAGATTGTATGTTACAAACAGTTGTTTGTGTGACTAACTGCTGTGTGTCTCTGTGTTACCAGTAATGAGGAGCTTTGCCAGCGTGCAATCTTTGAATGAGAGTGAGAAACGACTGTACCGATGTAAGAACGTAAAGAATGAGAGTGAGAAACGACTGTACCGATGTAAGAACGAGTGAGAAACGACTGTACCGATGTAAGAACGTAAAGAATGAGAGTGAGAAATGCCTGTACCGATGTAAGAACGAGTGAGAAACGACTGTACCGATGTAAGAACGTAAAGAATGAGAGTGAGAAACGACTGTACCGATGTAAGAACGAGTGAGAAATGACTGTACCGATGTAAGAACGTAAGGCTGATTATCTTAATAACAGTGTGATATTGTCACCAAATGGCCAGACAAGATTACCTCTTCTTGGAACAATTATACTTTATTTTTTACTTCAAAAAATAACAATTGGGGTCATTAATCAGCAGATGAACGGCACTATATATTGTGTTTCTTCAGGCTCAACAAAACTGCTGTAACTAATGTCTTCTATAGCTAAATAATTTCCCTTTCAAATGCCATTCTGCATTCTTAGAATATGTACTGAGCCCATCAAGTGGCCTGTTTCAAGTCAGGAATTATTGAATACAAAAAATCATTTCTATGTTAGCTACTATAGAAATGACGGGGCTTCAACAGGCACCTTCAGCTTTCAGTCTGTAAGATAATTTCTTTGTGATAGTAATTTCAGTGCAAGCTCTGCCAAGGGCTGTAATAGGTCTGCCAGCTTTTTAAACCCTCTCATAGGCTACGTAAGTGTTAATGCAGGGTCAGTCGTGGCCTTCATCGCACTAGGTACCCACCGTTTAATACTCTGGCTGCACTTTAATCAGACTGGGATGGGTTTGTATGAGTTACAGTCATATATTTGTCACTAATCTACAGCCAGCATTTCCTTATTTAGTTATTAGATTAAGTATTACAGCGCATGTGTTATTTTCATTAATGCCAACAGAGAAGTGAAACACCTGCATTTATCTTTTCTTAAGTTGCCTTTTTTAAAATTGTGTGTGAGTCCAGCCTTAGAGTTGAACACAATTTGTATATTTAGCTCTGTTTGGTCACTTATACCTTTTGTTTAGTTTAGCTTGACTTGACACTTCATTCAGACTGAGGAAGCATTCCCTTGCACTTTTGTTGTGTGAATGCAATGTGTGCCAAATTTCTAAGCAGCACGTGTACACTGAATGTGAGGCAGTCACTGGTGAGCCTGAAAAAGGGATTGTACCAGTCTTATGGAAACAGGAATCCCCCCTTCTTTTTTCAAATAATGCCTTGTTTTTCCTTTTGGACTTCTCCACTCCTGTCTGGGCAAGTATTAGGGCATGAGAGGAGTAAGGGACTTTATTTAGTGCCTTGTCTACGGGGCAACAATCACCTTCTATAAATCTACCCCAAAGTTTACTTCATGTGTATAATAAAAGTCCACAGGAGTTTTGTTTTGGTTGCAGTTTTATTGTTTTTTTTTTAAGTTAATTGCCATTTTTTCAGGTATTAGCATAGCGTTAGTCTAGGACTGGAAGCCATAGTTTTATGGTCTGGAGGTTGACATACAAGCACCTGTGCCTGTTTGCCATGCCTTATTTCAGAACAAGTCATACTCCTGTCTTCTTGGCAGTGGCTCTCTTCTTCCCCAACAGGATTATCTGTTCGAGAAGGTATTTTATTTTTAATTTCTCCCTTTTCTTTCTTCTCATCAACTCACTTTCCATTTGCATATAATTACAGTGTTTGGGGCACAGGTGCTGAAGTCTGGACAGAGAAGCAGGTATGGTTTACCATGATGAAAGTGCAAAATGTATCTCAAATACATTTAGACGGTCTGAAGAGAGGAAAATAGTGACTACAAACACTTTTATGTCATTTATTCATCTAATACAGGTCAACAAGGACAGTCGACTAATCATAGAAGGATCTGTTTTGGCCACAGTCCTTGCAAGAGGTATTGCAGTAGTTACAAATGTGATATATTTTATTTAGATATTTATCAGCCATTTAAGGAAATACAACTAACTACCATCTGTACTGTAGGGAGCAAGTCCTAGCTTCTATGTGCAGGTGAAATGTTTACAGACTATAGGTGATACCTGGAGAGGTATTTTGTAAACAGAAGCACATGGGTACTATTACTAAATTGTATACCGCTTTAAACATTTGAGTTGAAGCAAATGGAAGTGAACAAAGAATCAGCAATGCTAGGATTAGCTGAGTTGTGGAGGGGTTGAAACATCCCAATTTGGTGGATTTTGTTAAGTAATGGATACCTGAAATTTCGAGTCTAAATGCTGTCTTTGAAGCCAATGTTAAAAGGGTAATCCAGACTACTAACCAACCTCTTTCTAATGCTAACCTCCATTAGGTGACTGTTATAAGAAAAATGTCATTGTAACTATTAAATACGAAGTACCTGTAGATGAAAGCAGCTGCGATGGTGGTGCTGCGGTAGCGTTGTCGCCTCACAGTAAGACGTTGTCCTGTTTGATTCTCAGCTAGAGCGTCTTCTATGTGGAGACATGCATGAATGGGCGTACCTTCATTGAAGGTTGTGTGTCAGGGCCGGCAACTCGGCATGTAAAAATCTACTGCCAATCATTAGTGGACCTGAGTTCCGCTGTGGCGACCCTTAACCGGGAAAAGCCGAAAGACACAACAACCTGTAGATGAAGGCAATACTTTCATATCTAAGCTCTGCTCACTTCATTTTTAACCAGGTGTCTCCTTTGTCATGAGGGTTTGTCAGAGGACCTTGATAGTGAAGGACATCAGTCTTAGATAACTCATAGCCTGTCTAGGTGGGACATTTTGAGTGAATTGTGATCAAAGAACCTAGATAGGAGGAACACACTTCCAAAAATGTTGATAACTGTAGAAAACAATTTGCTGCACTTTGAAGGTAAACAGATCCAAAGTGTCCAAATAAAATCAGTATAATAATATATATAATTTTGGGTCTATATTAGATAATTGAACTTTTAAAAGTTCGACTGTCATATGTTCGACACCATATGATCGAACTTTTAAAAGTTTGAACATTTAATAAAAAAATAAATAAACTACACAAATAGCCTACCTGAACATTTTAAGCAGGGGGGCAAGCCACCCGGCACCCCCCACACCCTCCGCTCTGTAAATATACCAACTCCGAGATCGCACTACAGTGCAGAAAAGGGAAATCTTCCCATTCTGCTCTGTACAAAGATCTCCGTTAAAACATTCAAACTTTCAAAAATTCAATCATATGGTATCGACCATATGACAGTCGAACTTTTGAAAGTTCGATCATCCAATATAGACCCTGTAATTTTCATTATATGCACTATTAGTGCAAGATTTTGTTTCATGGCACTGACTGCTTTTCTTGTTTAATAATTGAGCCTGGATACATATCTGCATACAGAGTTTGTTTATATTGCTATTTGTAGTTTTAATTTTGCTCTTGAAAACTGAGTTAATTTGCTTCATTTTCTACTCCATTTTGATGTATTCACTTTTCTTGGGGCATAGAGTGAAAACTTACAAAAATCTTACCAAAACAATGTCAAATAAGATAGCTGAGAGGGTTCCAAATGAAATGGTAATAAAGAAACAACAAACAGAAGATGATAAAATAAAATAAAATAATAATTATTTTGAAATGTTATCACTAAACAATACTAAAGGTTCCAATGTGAGTGAAGCACATCTTGTAATAGCACTGTCATTTTCAAGGAGCTTTGATAGGTGTATATGTTCAGAGCTACATTTAGCAAACAAGTTCTTTATTTACCAGGGGCAAGGGTGAAGGACATTCCAGAAAAAATATAGAAAAAAATCAGACATAAATACAATGGAAATATGTACTGGAACAGACTATCTAAAAGTGTAGGTTAAAAAGTATAGACTAACACTTCATGTATTGTAATATATTTAAAACTGAAAAATAAGAGTGGAATGATATCTTTTATTTAACAGCATATATTATACATTAGTGAACTAAACATGACACTTTAATAAATTATTAGGGAAGCAGAAAAATTATGTTAGAGTGAATCAATTTTTGTGGATTCACAGAATAGTTCTGAAAGAAAATGACACATTTTTAGCAAAGCTGGATTTATTTCACATTTTGCAGGTTTAACTACTGCACACACAGAGAATATTAAACATGTTTACAGAGACTTTTAAAATAGATGTTACAAAAGTAGGGGCAAATAGTGCAAAATGTTTGTTACAAATATGAGGATTATAAGAAGTAAGCCTTTTGTGACTAATAACAAACACATTGTAAACATTACAGTAACAGCAGATACTAGGAAATCGATGAAAAAAGGATGAGAGAATTGGCACAGAAGGATGTGTAATGTGTCTGATAAGTAGAGGTACGACTGCTGCAGAGTGTGTAGCTGTATTTGCAAAGGATGATATGAAACTGAAACAGATTAACTTTCTGCGGGTGTGTACAGTAAAGACGTGTGTACATAGAAATACATCAAAGTGACCTCCGTAAAGCAAATCAAAAGAATTTTAAATTGTTTTTTTTGTAGTTGTTAAAATCAAGTTAATAAAATTATAATAGAAACACGATTGCTTGTAAAGTCTAATGGGAAGTAATAAAAAAGGGTGTAATCATACTAGCTATGTATGATAGCTTCATGTCTGTGTTACAAGATAACACAATGACAGATAACTAGCAAACTTACAGGAGGAATACCATTCTTGAGTCTTGTTACTGTATATTTAAGTTGAAGGTACAAAAACAGCATGTGTGAATTGTATTTCTCGATGTTAAGTGGAAATCATAAGACAGCAGTATTCAGTGTTATGGGTGATATGACCAAAATATTAAGATATGTCAGAGTCCTCTAACAATAAGAAAACATTAAAATTGTGAAATAGCAAGTAAAAAAATGTTCTTTCAGATGGGGAAAAACATAAATATGCTGGTACTTGCTGTCAGTAAATAAAATATTAAAGATCTAAGGATTCCACATGTAGCATCCTTCAAGAGGGTTATATTAAGTATAACTAAAACACAACTGTCAAAAATAAGAAAGCTAATTAACAGAAGATACATTTTGTATATGAAAAAGTAAGAAAATGATTAACATAGTAAGTAAGACAGAGATGCAATAACTTATTGGGCCCTAAAGCAGTCTCGGTAGGTCAACAGGTGCCACACCCGTCTTTGGATCTTGAAAATCAAAAAGTTGTGGGTTCTGTTCCCACACCACCTAGTAGACTTTATTTTAAAGTATTGTCACTGTGTTGCAGCATAACAAGGATGCTGTACTCCTGGATGTGCCATTCTTCAGATGAGTTGCCAAATTGAGGTTCCATCTACCTGAGGTGGTGGGAATATACAAATATATATCAACATAAAGCAAATCAAAAGGATTGTGGATACTGTATGAAGCTCTATCTGTACTACCTGAATAGTCAAAAAGAGTAGGAGAAATTGCCTGTTGCCCTGGCCAGATTTCCCCTAGTCAGTATGAATATCGCCTCAGGTCTCCCCTGAAAACAGGTCATTGGCCTCATGGGACTAACCCAATTAACAAAATCTAAAGAAATAAATAAGAACCTGCAGAGATACGGTAAAGGCTAGAGAGTGCAGCTTAGTAATAGGTAGGACGGATGACAACCGTATGCTGTAAACACATGCACAAAGCAAGAATGTAAAAGGTAGTTTGATCTTGACAGCAAATTACTGTGGCAGTAGTGGGAATCTGTGCAGCTAGGTAATTTGTGTTATGTGAAAAGCCACAAGAAATCCTGGAAACTGTTGGTAATAGAATTAGAAGATAGGCTACCTAGCAGTAAGGGTCTAAGTAAGAATGAACAGTTAAAAAACTGAAGAAAAATGTATCATCAGATCAAGTGAGTCTAAGAACTGGATAGTTTAAGAAAGTAAAGAAGAATTAGTTGAACTAGAGTGTAGCGGCCCTTTAACAAACCTGCTGGAGTCTGGGGCATTCCAGGGGCCCCACTTATAGCATTCTTGCTGCCAATATTTAAGTGCCAGGGAGAAGAATAAATAAATAAATACAAATTACAGACAAATTTCCCTTTCATGAGGTATCTGAAAGCTAATAATGTCTAATCAAAAACTTAACAAAAAAGGAGCTAGGTGCCAAGGGGCTTACTGACATATATCAAGACTGTGGTAATAACAGGAGATCTAGAGTTTCCGCAAATCAGTAGTAAGATTTAGAGTTTGCTAACCTATACTTTAGCTTTATTAGTATTTTTACAATACTACTCATGATATATTTATACCAAAGTACAACGCAAATGGAATGTAAAGCATGATAATGAGCTACATAAGCTAATGTTTACAGAAGGTAGAAAGAAAATTAGTGACTGGAAAGCATGGCAGGCAGTCCTGCGTTACAGTGTACTGCCAGGACGAGTTTGGGAGGTTTACCTCTCATCTCATGCACTCATCATATCATATCTGCAGATAATGTACACATTGGATATGCAGATGATGAAGTACGTGTAGGCAGTTTAATATTGAGGAGAGTGTGATTGTATTTTAAGCTGGATTGCCAAGAATTTAAATGAGTGGCACAAAAACACCTGTTTTTATGAAGGCATAATACCGGCCTTGTCGAGGTAATTAATAAAAAAAAGTACAACATTGGAAAGCAATGAATCAGTAAAGATCTATTGTCCTAATAGATAAGAAATTAACTTTGAGGAGTGCATAAATCGGTTATGTAGTAAAGCTGTAGAAGGAACAAATCCACCAAACGGCTAAATCTCTCAAACACACTTTTTTATTAATTAAGCGCTTTTTGTCCAACTGAATCATTGGACTTTTTCAGATAAAATTAATTTAAAAAGCTTCCATTTAAATAAGCCTCTAAAAAGGTCACATGATCTATATATTACATATTTAAAGCAACAAAAATATGTTAAACATGTATCATTAAAAAAATCTTCCAACCAACCAAGTTATCACACCAAGATACCATCAGTAAAGATATATTTTATATATATACATGGAAATAAAAACAAAAAAACAAAAAACAAATATTTAAACCATATTCTTATAGCAATGTGTGCCCACTCTCCCCACCACTTATTATTCATACATTTAAAAAAAATACCTAAAATATATGGAGAATACAGAAATACATATATACATATTTGCCAAGCTTATCTATCTAAACATTTTAATTTTAATAGGCACATGATAGAACATTTGTCATTAAGCCCAGGGTATGTATAGGCGTTGAGTCTTATTTGCCAAATAAGTTCCAATTTCTCTAGTAACAAAGAAAAAGGACCACCCCTAGGGTCATTCCTAACCTGGTCTTACATTTAAACTTATGATCAGGGAATATAGATCTATGCTTTGCTAAAGCGTTTTCTTCCTTGTGTTTATTTATGCTATACAAGTGTTTATACACTATCCCTTAATCTATGGTCTGTCTTTCCAATATAAAATGATGGGTAGACTTGACATTTTGCCACATACACTACTGCCTTAGAGTTGCAGTTAAATTTACCTTTACTAGTTATCTTAAGAACATTAATAACTATGCTAGTTCCTTGCTCCATTATGTTACAATATGGACAATTGCCACTCTGGGTCATACCTATGTCATAAAGGGCTTTTTCTCTTTCTCTAACAAGTTCTTAAAATTTAAGCCCTTTCTCAAAACAAAATTCGGGGTATCACCCAATTTAGATGCCAAAATCATGTCTTCCTTAAATACGTTCCAGTTTTTAATAATAATGCCTTTAATACACTTAATGTCCAAGGAAAAAGTTAAGATACATGCCAAATTAAAGTTCACCCTCTTATGTTGTTCTTCGGGTGTTAAAGAAACCATGTTTATCCCATTGTTGTTACCAAAATTCCCTGTTTCCCTTTCCTGTCTTAATATGGGCTTATACAGTCCATTACTTCTTTTCAATTTAACTTCCTTTGTTAGTTCATCAATCAGTTTTGAGGGATACTCCCTTCGTAAAAACATATTTGTTAAATTAAGGCATTCATCAAAGAAGTCATGTTCAGTGGTGGTCATTCTTGCAGCTCGCACTAATTGGCCCTTTACTACCGAGCGCTTCTGATGAAAGGGATGTGCACTAGTGTAGTGCAAAAAGGTGTTAGAATATGTGGATTTTCTAAAAATGCTGGCTTCTAAGTTATTATGTTCCCTGTTTTTATTTAGTTCCACATCCAAGTAAGATATGGACTGGTTATTGAAAACGTGTAAAGTGCAAACATTCAGATGCAGTGTTTAACCGTTCTACTAGGGTGTTTGCTGTACCTTTATTTCCTTCTATTAACATAAAGATATCATCCAAGTATCTTGTATAAAATTTAATGGTTTTCTCATGCTCCTGGTTGCCTAAAATATGTGTATGTTCCCAAAATGACATTACTAAGTTCGCGTAACTGGAACCACGGCGAAGCCATTGCTACTCCTTTAGTTTGGACATAATACTTGTTGAAAAATATAAAATTCTGAGTTAATATAATATCCAACAACTCTTCTACTAAGGAAATTTCTTCCTCTGGGGCACCCTTCTGTCGCATTCTCATACTAGCCCATTCTATACCTTGTTCGTGAGGAATACTAGTATAAAGGTCCCTAACATCTGTCGTAAGAAAATTAAATTCCGTTCTATATTCTAAGTTAAGTTTGTCCAAAAAGGACCAAGAGTCCTTGGAAATAACTTCCCCTGTTATGGCATACTTTTTCATAATAGAATCCATGAATTTCACGCAAGCATATGTGGGTGAAGCCCTCCCATCCACTATTGGTCTAAGTGGGGGATCTTTTATGTCTTTATGGAGTTTAGGAACTCCAAACATACATGGGGTCTTTGGTGACAATATTTGTAAATAGTTGTATGTATGCATGTCTATCCTGCCTTCTATAAATAAATCATTCAGGTAAATTCTGATGCACTGGTTAGCAATGTTTAATTCATTTAAGGAAGCTTCCAAATATGCTTTCAAATCAGAATTTACCTGAATGATTATTTATAGAAGGCAGGATAGACATGCATTCATACAACTATTTACAAATATT
>NC_056746.1:1300326946-1300354446 GCF_019279795.1 Protopterus annectens | reverse complement strand
CATTCTAGCCTACATAGAGAAATCATATGCAAGTGCTGTTATGGTCTAAGCTCCTCTCAGGATTGCCAATAAAATAAACAGTGCAATTTTTCTTGTGTCACTCATTGTTCTTTATTACAGACAAAACAGAAGAAGAAATATTTTATTCAGTTTAATTTTTAATGCTCGTATAAGAAATGTCCTTTTGTTTCCATGCGTTTATTAATGATGCGTCCTTTTTTGAAAGTTGAAAAAGTACAGAATAGGGTCCATGCTCAATAACAGGTAAACTGCAGCAAGCTTCTGAATATGTTGCATTATACAGGTGCAATATCAGTGTCTGGTAACTAATGAAATAACTTCTGTAGGTAGGAACTTCATTTTGCTGGGTTCTTCTCCCCGAGCATTGTAAATATCAACTTTTTGGGTCTTTGGGAATCTGTTCTACTGATCAAATAGATTTATTTTCACTTCTAAAATGTTTCCTATTAACTTGGCTGAAATATTTCTGCTTTTTTTAATGTTCCCATTGTCAGTTCAGTAATTCTGTTTTCTGAATGTTCCATCTATGCTTCAGTACTGAGATACTGGTTCCACACCCTGCAGAGTTTTATCTTGGGGCTTTGCTTTTCCTTTAGACTCCATTTATACTGCGTTCAGAGTAGACAGGTTAAAGTGATTAAGTGAATTTCCTCTTTGTGTTTTTTCCATCACAAATTATTTCAATAGTCTTGTGATGTAATCATGCTCTTCATTATATTTTTCATTTGTTTTTGTATTATGACATTAATTCACTCTCCCCACCACTTATTATTCATATATTTAAAAAATACCTAAAATATATGGAGAATACAGAAATACATATATACATATTTGCCAAGCTTATCTATCTAAACATTTTAATTTTAATAGGCACATGATAGAACATTTGTCATTAAGCCCAGGGTATGTATAGGCGTTGAGTCTTATTTGCCAAATAAGTTCCAATTTCTCTAGTAACAAAGAAAAAGGACCACCCTAGGTCATTCCTAACCTGGTCTTACATTTAAACTTATGATCAGGGAATATAGATCTATGCTTTGCAAAGCGTTTTCTTCCTTGTGTTTATTTATGCTATACAAGTGTTTATACACTATCCCTTAATCTATGGTCTGTCTTTCCAATATAAAATGATGGGTAGACTTGACATTTTGCCACATACACTACTGCCTTAGAGTTGCAGTTAAATTTACCTTTACTAGTTATCTTAAGAACATTAATAACTATGCTAGTTCCTTGCTCCATTATGTTACAATATGGACAATTGCCACTCTGGGTCATACCTATGTCATAAAGGGCTTTTTCTCTTTCTCTAACAAGTTCTTAAAATTTAAGCCCTTTCTCAAAACAAAATTCGGGGTATCACCCAATTTAGATGCCAAAATCATGTCTTCCTTAAATACGTTCCAGTTTTTAATAATAATGCCTTTAATACACTTAATGTCCAAGGAAAAAGTTAAGATACATGCCAAATTAAAGTTCACCCTCTTATGTTGTTCTTCGGGTGTTAAAGAAACCATGTTTATCCCATTGTTGTTACCAAAATTCCCTGTTTCCCTTTCCTGTCTTAATATGGGCTTATACAGTCCATTACTTGTTTTCAATTTAACTTTCTTTGTTAGTTGATCAATCAGTTTTGAGGATACTCCCTTCAAAACATATTTGTTAAATTAAGGCATTCATCAAAGTCATGTTCAGTGGTGGTCATTCTTGCAGCTCGCACTAATTGGCCCTTACTACCGAGCGCTTCTGATGAAAGGGATGTGCACTAGTGTAGTGCAAAAAGGTGTTAGAATATGTGGATTTTCTAAAAATGCTGGCTTCTAAGTTATTATGTTCCCTGTTTTTATTTAGTTCCACATCCAAGTAAGATATGGACTGGTTATTGAAAACGTGTAAAGTGCAAACATTCAGATGCAGTGTTTAACCGTTCTACTAGGGTGTTTGCTGTACCTTTATTTCCTTCTATTAACATAAAGATATCATCCAAGTATCTTGTATAAAATTTAATGGTTTTCTCATGCTCCTGGTTGCCTAAAATATGTGTATGTTCCCAAAATGACATTACTAAGTTCGCGTAACTGGAACCACACGGAGAAGCCATTGCTACTCCTTTAGTTTGGACATAATACTTGTTGAAAAATATAAAATTCTGAGTTAATATAATATCCAACAACTCTTCTACTAAGGAAATTTCTTCCTCTGGGGCACCCTTCTGTCGCATTCTCATACTAGCCCATTCTATACCTTGTTCGTGAGGAATACTAGTATAAAGGTCCCTAACATCTGTCGTAAGAAAATTAAATTCCGTTCTATATTCTAAGTTAAGTTTGTCCAAAAAGGACCAAGAGTCCTTGGAAATAACTTCCCCTGTTATGGCATACTTTTTCATAATAGAATCCATGAATTTCACGCAAGCATATAAATATATATATATATATATATTTATGTACATGTATAAACAAAAAATACACTTATAAAATTAACACTTTTTCTCATCGTAAAATACGACAAAAATTCTCATTGTATTAAACTAAACAATTCTACGCTGTTTTATTTTTAAAAAAGGCTTTATAGAAATAAACTCGTTGAGCCCTGGTGGACTCGTTGCATTAGTCCGTATTTGCCACAAAGACTCATGCGCCTCTAAAATGGACTCCCAATCCCCACCCCACTTATTGTCAATAATTTTATCAATGACAAAAAAATAAAAAAAATTTAAAATTAACACACTGCCTAGAGTGCAAATATAAGGCATTATGTGGATCCTTATTTTTAATAGCTCTCAAATGCTCACTAATCCTGTCCCTTAATCTTTTGTTTTATTTTATTTTTTTTTTTCACATGCCATGTACTATTAGGCAATGAAAGTGTAATTGATATATATATATATATATTTTTATATACATCATTAGACATGAATGCTTAGTGAAAATAATATATAATACATGTATTAGCGAAGAATTGGAGTTTCAAGTATATTTTAAAGTGTTTTATTTGTGGGGGTATATTTGACAATTGATAAGTTTTTTTAATATATTAGGTAGACGTAAGTTATCAATTTATTGTGTTTTAAGTGATTGTTAATTGTTATCAAATGATTGGTTAATTAATGTAATGGAAGTTACATAAAAGGGGAGAATGCATTGTAAACGAACAACTCTGAAGATGCCTATGGTTTTTTAACCTTGGCGAAAGCGCTTAGTTGTTCGTGGATATTTATGTGCAACTTTTATGGATTATTGAGCAATAAACCGTTATTGGCTTCATTGTTTCGGTGGAAATTCCTTGTTTTTTCAGTTTTTGCTGGTCATTGACCAGTTGTGTCGTGTTAATACACAAATAATGCTAACATGTGCAGGATATTATGGTAGTGTGCGTTTGTTGTTGATGATATAACATGTATAGTGATGTCCTGTGCAGAGTATTGTGGTAAAGTGCATTTTTAGCAATTGGTAATGATGTAACATGTAATGATATAACATGTATAGTGATGTCACAAGAAGATATTGTGGTAATGTGCAAATGTAGTATCTGGTGATGACATAATACATGAATAGTGCTAACATGTGCAGGGTATTGTGGTAATGTGTGTTTGTTGTTGATGACATAACATGTATAGTGATGTCTTGTGCAGAGTATTGTGGTAAAGTGCATTTTTAGAAATTGGTAATGATATAACGTATAGTGATGCCACAATAAGATATTGTGGTACCGTGCAAATGTAGTATCTGGTGATGACATAATACACAAATAGTGCTAACATGTGCAGGATACTGTGGTAATGTGTGTTTGTTGTTGATGACATAACATATATAGTGATGTCTTACGCAGAATATTGTGGTAAAGTTCATTTTTAGTAATTGGTAATGATATAACATGTATAGTGATGTCACAAGAAGATATTGTGATAATATGCATATGTAGTTTCTGGTGATGACATAATACATGAATAGTGTTAACATGTACAGAATATTGTGGTAATGGGCATTTGTAGCAAATGGTGATGACATAACACATGTATAATGATGCCATGTACAGGGTATCATGGAAATGTGCATTTGCAGCAATTGGTGATGACATAACACATGTATCGTGATATCACATGCAGGGTATTCTAATCATGTGCATTGGTAGTAATTAGTGATGAAATAACATCGGAATAATGATACCACAAGAAGATATTGTGGTAATGTGTGTTTGTAGTAATTGGTAAAGACATAAAACTGGTAGAATGTTAACTTGTACAGGGTATTTTGGTGAAGTCCATTTGTAAGAACTGGTGATGACATAACATGTATAGTGATGATATGTGCAGGGTATATTTTATTGTAACAGCTTTATAGCTGTGATTGGTCTAGATTTGACTATACATTTAGTCAGACTTACATTGTTATCACTGTCAACTATGAGTGAAATGATGCCAAAACTTTAATATTCACTTTGAAAATTAGTAATAGTGTCAATAGTGATTCTTTCCTTAAGTCATACATTTAGGATTACTTGCCTGACTCTGGACTGATAATTAGATCTCCCATAAATATTACTCACTTTGGCTAAATGATTAACTCAAATTATAAAACAAAACTAAAAATGATAAAGTTTGCTAGGCTATCTCTATAACCCCATTATAAAAATGAAATTATAAACACACTATATTTTTCACAATGTTGTTTCTGTCTTATTTTTAAATGTAAAAAAAAGTACTTTATTTAGGAATGCAATTTATTTTAACTTATAGCACAAACTAGTTGATTAATTCCATAAACATTAAAGTGTGAGGCCGATGATGTATCCTTATTCTGCCAGTTATGGGGGAGGATCCATAGTTCTGTAAGTGCAGCTAAATCCTGACACATTCTGCCATCTTATAAGTTGGATATCTGACTTAGTAAATAAAATACCAGGGTTCCAGAATGTTTTCTTATTTTTTGAATGTATTTATTGTTTTATTTATTCAATTTGGTAACCAGGGGAGAGCACTGATCCTAATAGATGTATTTCAGTCTCAGGCTGGACAAATGTGAATGACAGTAGACAAGCAAGTTAACAAGAAATATGAATGCAAACAAAATGTGTAGAGATTCGATGAATCGGTAGCAGTAATAGCAACAAAGTATACAGTATAAGGGACAATAGGAAGGGATGGTTGGAGTAAGTTGGGAAGAAGAAGAAGAGAGTGAAATAAGGAATAGATAGAGCATAAAGTATTAAAAATAGAAAAAGTAAGGCAAGGGCACACAGAAATCAAGTGTGTATACACACACACACACACACACACACACACACACACACACACACACACACACACACACGCACACACACACAATGTGTTTCTTTACTTTCAAAATGTCGACCTGAAAAACAAATTCCCGTTCTTAACATTGAAGAAAACAGTGAAAGTGATAATATATAGCGGTTCACAACGCCAAATCAGCTGAACAAATTCAGCAGATTCAACATTGTCTCCGAACAGAGCACATGATGTCTGTATGTGATCTCAGGTAAGTGAAACAGCTGCACCTCACATCGTGTTTTTGTAAGCCCCCCCCTGCACCCCCTGTAGGGGGGGCAGCCCCCCCCCTGCTAATTATAAATTCCAACTCCGAGATCGCACTACAGTGAAGAATGTCCCAATCCGCACTGTACCGCAATCTCTGTACATTACTTTGAGTTCATATCAACAAATGCACAGTAGCATTCAGTGATGTGAATTTTCATTCATGTAATACTCGACAACACAGGAATCAAACACCAACCATTCAATTTTCCATCTGCAGAGTATGTCCATTCATCATGTTGATAGTAAACCCAATGTGTCACATGTTACTGTAGGGAAATAATGTGAGAAAGACAAAGGTGCCTGACTGATGAACGGGAAAGTAAGGGATTAGGTGATGCATCCAGAGAGAAAGCATTTGCAAATTAATCAAAACTTAGGATGATCTTTAAGCTGAGCAGAGAATGAGAGGTATGAAGTAATGTGAATTCTGATCTCATGACCTACAGTTTAAGAATGCTTCACATGTAACTTTTGCAAAATTTATTTTTCACTCTATATTCAGCTGACTTCATCAATGGAATATAAATGTTCCTGGCAGTGACTTGTCTCACCTGCTGATGACAAAAGTGGAATTTTAACCACATCACACACCAAGTTTGTACTCGGAAATTAAAGTTTTTGACATTGATTTTGTCACAGGAATTAAGCTGGCATATTGTGTATGATGTGTAGATATTACTTCTTTGTTAAATAGCAGATGAAACAGGGAAACCACTTGCACCAAATCAGTTATTAAAACAATACAATGAGAATTTCAAAGGCAAAACGTTTTGGGCAATGTTCAGTTTCTTAAATTTGCAAAGCAAAAAAGGACTTGTCAGAAACATTTCTCTTTGTAATTATTATTTTGTTTTGCTAATTATTTATTAATCGATATCCGCTCATATTTATTCTGTATTTAAATAATTTTGTGGACATAAACAATTTTCATTGTTGTTATTTAAAGGAAAACACCACCTTATAACTACAAAAATCTATTTTTTCATTCTGTTTTCTGAGTTAACACCTCAAAATCCCTCTGACTGCTTATTTTAGAATTGTAATGTTTTCTGCAAAATGACAGCCTATGGGGCTTGATATATCAACATGATCTCATTTTTTTCTTTAAGCCTTTCTCTTTCACATAATCCATTTCAAGCCTGCTTCATATGAGTCATGATAGACATAAGGAAGTTGTGGTGTATTCCCATGCCATTGACATATAATGGGATTAGTGTCAGTCACTGTCATCTTGTATACTGTCTGTAACAGGACTGCTTCTTTTATTTCTTGAATGACCATCATTTGTGTCTGTCTCATGGCTTGTTTTACACTATACTAAGGAATTATACAGCTGCAACCAAAACAGTTGCTAAATTCCAGGCCTTTGTTAAAAGTATCTTTTTGTAGTCCAGGGTGAATTGACAGCCCCTCCCTGTACACCTTGGTGCATGTGCTGATACTTTACAAGAATTAAAAGAAAAATTATTTTCTGACTTTTCTCTACATGTCACAGACATCTTACAATGTAAGGTAATATAAACAACAAACATGTAACATTTAAAGCTTAGGATTTCAATACTGTGATGCTGCTTATGTACATTTGTCAAAAGAGAGGACAACTGCCTTTGGACCACTGACTGATATAATTGCTGTGCTTTGCTATGAAAGGCTACATCAGAAGCAGCTGTGAATCAGTATACCTTCTCTTTCTTTCTCTCTCTGCATTAAAGACAATGGAAAACAGTTTCACAGCTCTATCTTGTTTATAGTAGCTGAGCTCCTGACTACAAATTTCTCAGTGTCTGTGGTATGTCATGCAAATGCAGGCAAATTCCTATGCAATTTAGGTGAGAAGTTAAGCTTTAAAAAGTGGGTGAACTTTCTCTTCCTTTCATACCAAATTGAGGAAATGAAAGTTTTATAAAGTATAAGCCGGTTTCAGGTATCTACACAGTACTGCAAATCTTACTGTAGGGAGGAAAGCAACCTAATAGTTGAGTTAAACTGTAGGAGAAGGTGGAGTTTTCCTTTAATTAAACCAGGAAACGAATTAAATTTCGTGTACTGTGCATTTCTTCTGGTTCGTTCCGCTCTCATTTGTTCAAAACCTTCAGTGGATTTTCTTTTTTTGCACTTGGTTTGTTTTACTTTATTGATATGAGCTGTATCCTCTGGCTGTACCTGTCTGCTGGGACTTCTGCTTCAGCTGGCATCTGTCTCTTCTAGCTGCTCCAGATAATGACTTCCCTATGTGCTATCTCTGATGTGAGGATTGGTGACATAAATATGGACCACAAACATTATGTGTGCCTCAATCCCATCTGAAAGAATACAGCTTCATCCTAAACTTCTTGCAAACATGTGCTACGTAGTTGTGCTCTGCCCATGAGTTTCTATGATGTCACATTTACATTATGGTAGGTATCACTTGCATGCTGTCTAAGGAACACTGCCCTGGCTAGTGGTAAATCTCTCACCCATATATTCACCAAAAAACTCAGAATACCCTGCCTTAGTTGGACCACATACCATCCTACTGGACAGAAGAGGAGTCTTATCAGCCACTCAGCACACCCCATTCTGATCAGCTGCCCATAATCTAGGTCACTAGTCAACCGAAGTTGTTAATGTTTTATTTAGTAGCAATGGTGGGGCAGGCTGAGGATTTTTAGCTTGTTGAAGTATTAAATGTATTGCTTGCTTAACATGGTTAGTGTTCAGTGAAAACGAGTCCCTTCCCTGTTGTAGTTTGGCTACATCACCTATTAAGATGCAATCTCCCTCCACTGCCCAGTTATCAAATACTCTCCTGTAAGAGGCTCCACACTGCAGTTTTGTTACGGCTTTCCTCATTGTCAGCTTTGTATGTTGTTTCAGTGGTAAATAAGTCTCCTCTAATGCTCTCTGCTTTTTCTCTGACTTAATCACCTTTACACTGTGTCATTTCTGTTGCCTTTGAATGGTTTCTATATTGATGCCCCCTTTTTATCCAGGTAGCTTTCAGGTACGTTTTCCATCTCCCATTGAATATTATACTTCTCCATTGGCAACAATGTATTTGCAACTTTTAGTCCTTGCATGTTACTAGTTTCCTGAAATATATGTAATTCATTTTCAGGTTAGTTAACATAATTTAATTTAATGCAAATAAAGATTGACACCTCCCACATATTCACTGAAGGCAAACGTTGTATGAATTATAGATGTCTAGGCTGCTTTTGCCCATCAATGCCCTTAACAAACTAATTTTGAATATCTGTAATAAGTTTCCACCTACTCAGAAATTTAAAAGGTTATTTTGTTATACGTTTTAATGCAGGATTTTGGTTACGCATCCTTCTACTAAATTATTTTCTTTAGTCTGTATACTGCAAAATATTAACCCGCTATAGAAGTAGTCCAAAACTGAATGTGTAAAATAGGAAGTTGAATAGTTAACATGCCAGAACTAATTTAAACCGTGGGCTTGTCTTTTATTAAAACCGTAGAAGTGAACATTATACTCTACTCACAGACTATGAAGGAAATAGTACCCACTTGCTTATTTGTAGTAGCAATAAAGTAACACTGAATCTGAAACCGAAAAATGTAAATCGATTATCATGTGTGTAACATTGCCTTGTAGGTGTAGCACTCTGAACACATGCTTATGATGTATGTGTTTACCTTTGTTTGCTTACATTATGCACGTTTTCACTAATCGGAGTACAGTATTAATACAGTTATTGCCTGCTTTCTGAAAGGGCTGCATGCTATTTTGTAGAATTTATTTTTATGTACTTAAGTATCCCAGGTAAAGTATTTGCTTCTGTTGACAAGTTCCAGAGTACAGTCTCTGAAGATATTATGTAAACAGGGCATTCGGTGTGAATTACATCATTCTAAGTTCCTTTATATCACATTCTTGCCCCGGATTGATATTTTGTTGGTATTGCAACTTTCCTACTTAAGCACGGCACTTGCTTTCTCCTGTCAGGCACCTACTCTTTGGCAACCTCTCCGCATCGACGCTAATGAAATCAACGCATTCCAGATTCAGAATGCAACTCAAATAACACTTCATCATCCAAGCTAAATGCCCTGCATCAACATATGGCATATCACCTAATATCTTTTCCAAAGATCTTCTTCTGTCTTAAGATTTAGTGAGGATTGATGCACTTTAGAAACTAATGTATATATTGCACATTACACTCTGATTGTATGTTGCCACTGTGCTTGTTCACTAGCTTTTATATACACATTTTATTTCTATGTAATTAGTCTGAACTACTCTGTTATTCTTTACATTTCTGTTTTGTGTGTGTGTGAAATGTTTTGTATTTATTTTACCCTGGCTGAGCCTGAAATTTGTCAATATTGATCAGTGCACTACCGTACAAATATAAATAAAATAAATATATAAACAACAAAGACTATCAGTGAGTCCCAGCTCTACCTTCCAATAAAATTTATTTCGTTGAACAGTTCCTTCTCTAGCCCGCCAACAGCCTTTACAGAGTAAAACAGTAAAACTCATAAAACACTTGCAATATATACAAAAAACAAGTAATCAATCAATTACATAATTAAACTATCAAATCACATAGCTTGAATATATTTAAAGTCATAGTCTTAAACAAGACATTGCCAGTTACATTCTCTGTTCATTCCATGTGGATGCAAAGTCCCAAATTTCATAATCAAAATTGTTCCAACTATGCCGAAAAATGCATTTAAAGGAACACTTCTTTAGATTAAATAAAGCAACTGAGTTAGATACTAACTGTGATGTTTTACTTTCATTAGATAGTGAAACAGAAAGTGAAGAAAGTTTTTATTCATGTGCATCGGGTAGTGAAGATGAAAATAATGCTTATGACTTATTAAATACACATATGCTTAAAGATAATAACTATTTTTTACCTCCATGTAAAAATTCTAATATAGTACGTTTTGAATCTCTACTGAATACAATGTTAGAAAAGGAAATAGAGAGCTTTATGAATAAAAAGCATACTTATAATCTAACAAAATTGGAATGGGAAAAGCTGCAACAACTGAGTAAAACTGTAATATAGTCTTTAAACAAGCAGACAAAGGGGAAAATTAGTTATATTAAATTCTCATGATTATTATAGTATGTGTATGCAACATCTAGATAACAACAATGTATATTGTAAAACTAACATTAATCAGCTATGTCAAGCAGAAAAGATCTTGAAAAATTATTACAGAAAGGTGTGAGATTACACTATCTAAGTCAAATGGATATAAATAGAAAAATAAATGTAAAGAATAGAAAAATTGCAAAATTCTTTTGCCTACCTAAAATTCATAAGATCTGAACCGACCACCTGGTCGGCCTATTGTGTCAGCTTTTGGATATTTTACTTACAATCTTTTGCAATTCATGTTACATGAAATATTGATAAAGAAAGTTCTGTTGTTACCTTCTTATATACAAGATTCATATGATTTCCTAAGGAAAATAAAAGATATATATTGGGGTGAAAATATGTACTTTATTACGGTGGATGTAGAGAGTCTCTACACCAATATTTCCCATATTTTGGGCTTGACACCTATACAATTCTTTTGAATGATAGTCCTAAAACATATTATGTCCTGAACTGGTAGAATTCTGCTTGAAAAATAATTTTTTGAATTTAATGGCACTGTTTATAGACAAGTTACAGGTACTGCTATGGGGGCAGCGTTTGCACCAGCCTATGCTAACCTGTTTATGGGGCTATTTGAAAATGAACACCTTTATAGGTTGCCTTTCTTTCAAAATAATGTTCTAAGGTATTTTAGATTTATTGATGACCTAATTTTCATTTGTCATGGGGATTGGGATACATCAGATAACTTCATTGATGAATTAAATAATAACAGATTTGGTATAAAATTTAGTGACATACAAAAAGGAAATCAGGTTAACTTCTTGGATATTTCGCTTATAATGGCTTTCCCATATATACTAGTATTCATAGAAAATTTGATGAAATAAGCTGGAAAATGTGGGAGATAGTTGCCATCCCCCATACGTTGTCAGCCATCCCTATGGGGAATTTTTGAGAATAAAAGACTCAATTCTGATATTGATATGGCCTTTAGGGAGGCCTATAAAGTGGCCGAGATATTCAAAACTAGAGGGTATAACCCAGATGATGTAGAAAATAGCTTGCATAGAGCCTTTAAACAGAGTAAGGGCACTATTAGACAAAATAACTATGAAAGTAGCAATAAATATGGGACTGAACAGGAGAGAATGTTTTTGTTACAAAGTACACTAACTTCTCTACGATTGGTAATAAAATCATTATGGAATATTGTAATTTTATTTTCAAGATATAACATAACTGAATTTAATGCAAATAAAATTAATGACATCCCACATATTCACTGAAGGCAAACGGGAATTATAGATGTCAGGACTGCTTTTGCCCATCAATGCCCTAACACAGCATTTATATCTGTAATAAGCCTTGTACTAATGAAATTTAAATGTTATATGTTTTAATGCAGGATTTTGGGAACATTCCCTTGTACTAAATTATTTTCTATATGTATACTGCAAAATATTAACCCACTATAGAAGTAGTCCAAAACTGAATGTGTAAAATAGGAAGTTGAATAGTTAACATGCCAGAACTAATTTAAACCGTGGGCTTGTGTATGTCATATTCTGTGATTGTAACATTATACTATATTAGACTATGAAGGAAATAGAACCCACTTGCTTATTTGTAGTAGCAATAAAGTAACACTGAATCTGAAACCAAAAATGTAAAATTATCATGTGTGTAACATTGCCTTGTAGGTGTAGCACTCTGAACACATGCTTATGATGTATGTGTTTACCAGTATTAATACAGTTATTGCCTGCTTTCTGAAAGGGCTGCATGCTATTTTGTAGAATTTATTTTTATGCACTTAAGTATCCCAGGTAAAGTATTACTTCTGTTGACAAGTTCCAGAGTACAGTCTCTGAAGATATTGTGTAAACAGGGCATTCGGTGTGAATTACATCATTCTAAGTTCCTTTATATCACATTCTTGTCCCAGATTGATATTTTGTTGGTATTGCAACTTTCCTACTTAAGCACGGCACTTGCTTTCTCCTGTCAGGCACCTACTCTTTGGCAACCTCTCCACATCGACACTAATGAAACCAACGCATTCCAGATTCAGAATGCAACTCAAATAACACTTCTTCATCCAAGACTATGACTTTAAATATATGGCATATCACCTATGTCTTTTGATCTTCTTCTGTCTTAAGATTTATGTAATTGATTGATGCACTTGAAACTAATGTATATATTGCAATTACACTATGAGTTGTATGTTGCCACTGTGCTGTTCACTAGAGAAGGAACTTTTCAATATACACATTTTATTTCTATGTAATTAGCTGGGACTCACTGATATTCTTTACATTTCTCTTTTGTGTGTGTTGTTGTTTATATATATACATCTTGCTTGCTGTTGTTTTAATAAATAAAATAAAGTTGAAGTTGAGCTTTCATCTCCTCATCTGATGAACTGTACAGTTTGAAGTCACCCACAAAAAGTAGATGAGACATCATTAAACAAGGTTGTTTTCTGGGAGCCAAACTATAACCATGACCTAATCTGTTAAGTAAACAGCCCAATGTGGGTTAAGGGCAAGATAAGACAAAACAGCAGAAATGACAAAGAATCACCCTGAAGTATCCTCCCCTTTGAATTTTTATCCCTGGGATAATAATTTGTCCTTTATGATGGCTTAGTTGCAAGGTGGTTTGCCACTGTTTGATGGTCACTGTAACGTAATTGATCAATGTAGGGTGCATCTTATACATCTGCAAGCACTCCATTATCCATGAATGTGGGATGCTGTCAAATGCTTTTTTGTACTCTATCCATGCCATACTTAGATTCTTCCTCTTTTATATTTCTCTGTTATGGTTTTATTTAGCAACAAATGATCATTTGTTTCATATGACTTTCTTTTGTTACCTTTTTGTTCTGTTGCCATGACTGACATTTTTTTCTAAATGACTATAAACTCTGTCTGCATTATTACAAGTGTATGGTTTGTACATCATCAGAAGGCAAGTTATTGGTCTGTAGTTTTTAGGATGGCTTACATGTTCATTCTTAAGGAGGAGTATCATTTTCCAGTTATTAACCAGGATGGTGTCTATTCAAGATGTGCATGTAAATAATTCTTACCCAGAGCTAAATGTTAATACTTTTAGCCAGACATTAGGTACTGCATGTACCTGTACCTGTGCTTGGGGTTTTCCATTTAAAAGCTTTTCCTCATTTTCTTTCACTTTCTTTGGCTGTAACTTAATCCCATTTCGTATCCTTTGCATTTGAACTCCTTAATGTTCCTTTTAATGTTTCTGTCCATTCAGCATCTTTATGTTATACAGGGTCTTCATAAATATTGCTCTAAAATGTGTCTATTGCTTCTTTTTTAGTGGCATTTCCATTCCTTTTGCTTTGTTTCCCAGTTCTGTATAAAACTTTTTTGGGTCATAGATGAATTCCCAATTTAGTTTATTATTATTTGCAGTAGTGTATGATAGATCCTGGTCAGTTTTGATAATGTGCATTGCTATTAGCCGTCTACCTTTTTAAGTATTTTTGTTGATCTGTTCCCTCTTCTGTATTCTTCAGCAGTGCCACTTCTTGTCTTAATTGCTTTATAGTTTTCTCTAGTCGGGGTTTCCATAGCGGCATTTCATTGCTTTCCTTCAGTTCCCTTAGTGCTCTGTTTTGTGATAATACTTTATCTTTTGTTAAGTTAGCTGCACAGTAATATATCCTATTTACTTCTATTATATCACATGATTTTCTCTTAATAGTCTTGATTACTCTGTTCATTTGTTTTGTCAGACTTCTAACATTTTGGGTCTTATTTAGTTTCTGTAATCTGTTTCTTTTCATCAATCTCAGTATATCTATCCATCTCAATTAAGTCAAGCAGCTTTTCCCTTAGATCATTTTTTTCTAAACTGAGAGCACATTTTTTGTTGTTGGTTTCTTGCAAGCATTCAAAAGAAAGTTCCAGAACATCTTCTTGTGACATATCCTCTTCAGATGCATCCTGCATCATCTGCTGTTGCTTCATATGGGAACTCATTGACCCAGCACTCCACAACATTGTGTCTGAGTCGCCACTGTTTCCCACTCCTTGCCTTGCTATGCAGCTCCATCTGACTGTTTGCACTGGTTTTGTGTTTATAGAAGGCTCCGGAGCATCGTCATGTGGCAAGTCTTCAGTTCCCTCCTGCTACAGCTGTTACTCCTTACTTAGGGCATTCATTATTCCATCACTCTGTCACATTACCTGTGCTGTATTTTCTACACTAAATCCTCCACTTTGCAGATAATCCACAACTTCAGTTCCTGTTTTTCATTTCAATCCTCTTTTCTACATTCCACCTTTGTTTTATTATTTTTATATTGTGAAATTCCCCATGTCCTTGTGCCCTTGCCTCTACTTCTCTTCAGATATCGTTGGAGCTGCATTTTTTTGTATTGATTAGTTTGGCTTTCTCTTTTGCATAAATAGTGCACTATATCAGGTCTCCTTTTCTTTACCATGTCCATGTTTCTTTTTTCTTCCTTTCAAAAATCTCTGGGGTTTGTTCTTTAAATTTTTGCACTTCTTCTGTCACTTCTTTTTCCAAAAGGCCCAAAGTTTCTTCATGCACGTAATGGTTTGTAGAGATCTGTTGTATTAATGACCACAATTTTTTGCATTTGAAGCTTTTGACAGTTTTTCTTGTGCAAGTATTTTTTTCCCTCTAATTTCTCTCATAATCTTTCAGAATATCTTCTATCTGGAAATTCTGGGCTACTTGCATAATAATAACAATACATCATTTCTTCCTTAGCCACAACAGTCTATTCTGTTATCTTTATGGCGGTTTTTTGGCTGCCAGTTTTTGTGGGTTTTGTGGACCACTACCTCTTTCTATACAACAAGAGGGCAATCTTCACCTTGAGCCTGGCCTAACCCTATTATAGGAATGTTTCTGTGTCTTGAAGATTCTACAGTGTCGTTTTTCCAGTCCTGGCACCAGTGCACATACCAGGATTGGGCACTTTTTTATCTTGGGCTTTTGCACTCTGCTGTCTTTTTTTTTTTAACCTACCTATCTCCATGATATATGCTATATAAGATACAGTTTGTAATATCAGGGTTGTTTTGGTGAAGTTTTGGGAAAATGGGGGTCTACCACATGAAGGTACTCACCAAGACTTGAGGATGAATTCATTTCCAGCAATACCACCCTCCTTTTCTTTCTGATTTAATCAACTCACCATTCAGACCGTCTTTTTTAATTTCTCCAAGTCTTTTTGTTTCTTATACCATGATGGGAATGGACCCCATTCCTAAGTCAGAGTATGATTAAAGTTCATGAAATTAGTATTGTTTCAATCTTTGATGTTAGTCAGAAGTGCTCTTTGCAGCACCTGCAGTGTGCCCACTAATGACTCCTGCAATTCTTACATTGTTACATGTATTGGTAACGGGTCTACCTGAGATGGTCGACAAGCCATTTGATCGACTTTTATTTGGTCGACAATTCATTTGGTCGACAGGCAGATTTGCCCCCCTCCCCAATGTTGTGCAACCCTGGAGTTGATATATATAGTTGGGGGGGTGTGGGGGGCACATAAAACTGCTTGTCGACCAAATGAACTGTTGACCAAATGAAAGTCGATCATTTGGCCTGTTGTCCATGTGATAGGGATCCATTGGTAACATATCTAAGTACGACTGTAAAGTCTTTTTTATAAAACCCGTTGCTCCTACTACTGTTGGAGATGTCTGGGTATCCTTCTTCCACACTGTCCTTGTTTCAGCTTGCATATTGTGGCATTTTATGACTTTGTGTCTCTCTGGACATGACGTTATAGTCACTGGGTGTAACCGTTTCAATGATCAATGCTGTTTTTGTTTTCTTTTAATGGATACTGTATCTGGTTTTCTTATGTGTGTTTTTTTGAACTGTTGGTAATGGGTGATCCCATGTGATGTAAACTTCATCATTTTCTATAATGCTTTGTGGCTCATGTTTCCAGTGTTTTTCAGCTATTTCAATATTATAATGTTTGTACAATGCCCAGTGTGACAGTCTTGCCACAGTATTATGCCTTTCAGTCCATAGTCCTTCTGCCATTAGTATGCCACAACCAGCAACAAGATGTGTGACTGCTTCCAATTCTGTTTTACAAAACCTACATTTGTCTGTTTCTCCCACATGTTCAATGGAGTTTGTAAACCAATGTGCACGTAGTCCACTATCTTGAGCTGCCAATGTTAACCTTTCATATTTTGGTTCATATTCACCTCCCCTTAACCATTCCTATATTCGATCCTGATCAACATGAGGTTGTTCCAAGAGTTTTCTATACTTGTAACTATATTTATCCATTTTCCACATCTTCCCTTCTCATCTGGTCCTTCACCTTGTATTCTTTCTTTTGTTTTTTTTTGGCACATTCAGTTGCTGCCTGATTTTTATCTACTTCTGGTTTGATTTCCATTCCTACTTGACACCAATATGCTTCTGCTAGACTAAGAAGGGAAGTCATCTTAGACTTACTCTCCTCATGTTTCAAAATTTTCACTATGTTTGGGTCTTGTGAGGCCAGCAGATATTTATCCAGTCCCACGATTGCAGATCTATACATGTAATCAGTTTTGAGGAGGCCCATATGGTGAATATATAGTCTTGGTATACACTGATTTTTATAAATCATTTGATGAGCATAAAGCATCCTTCTTGTTTTCCTATCCAACCTATCCAACACCTTTTGGGGCCAGTTAGTCACTCCAAAACTGTATGTTAGGACAGGAAGAGCAAATTAGTTTATAGACTGGACTTTGTTCCTAGATGTAAACTCTGTTTTCAGTATTAATGTAAGTCTTCTAAAATATTCCTTACTAAGTTTTATTCGCATTTGTTCATGTTTTATTGTTGATCCTTCATCAATTCCAAAATATTTATATACTCCGTCTTGATTGAGTTCTTTTATATTACATTCCTATCCCAAAGTGATGTTTTCTTTGAGCTGCAGTTTTCCTGCTTTAAATGTTGCTTTTGCATATTTATCAAGAACAAATGACATTCTTATATCATCTGAAAAAGTTTTGACCACTTGCAGTTGTGCTTTCAGTTCCTCCTCTACAGTTTTAAATTGTCCACAAAAAGAGGATAAGTCTTTACACTTTGTTTTGTGGGAGCCAAATTGTAGCCATAACCTAATTTGTTAAGTAGACAGCTTAATGGGTTAAGGGCAAGACTAAAGAGCTGCGGTGTCCAAGAGTCACCCTAGTATATCCCTCTTTGGATTTTTATCCCTGGAATAATAATCTGTCCTTTGTCATGCCTTAAGTTCAAAGTGGTTTGCCACTGTTGCAGGGTTGCTGTCATGTAATCAATCAGAATGGGGTATATCTTATACATTTTTAAGCACTCTTTTATCTATGAATGTGGGATACTGTCACGTGCTTTTTTGTAGTCTGTCCATCTGTCCATGCCGTACTTATTTTCTTCTTCTTTTTACAGTTCTCCGTTATGACTTTATTTAGCAACAAACGATCCTTTGTTCCATATGACTTTCTTTTATTACTCTTTTGTTCTATTGCAATGATTGAGTTTTTTTCTAAATGACTATAAACTCTGTCAACATCAATTCTACTGTATAGTTTATAGGTCGTCAGATGGCAAGTTACTGGTCTATAGTTTTTAAGATAGCTTCCAGGTTCACTCTTAAGTAGGAGCATTGTTTTTCCTGTTGTTAACCAGGTCGGTGTATGTTTGGGGTGCTCATACAAATAGTTCTTACTCATGGCTAAGTCTTCGTGTAAAGATGTTAATATTTTTAGCCAGAAGTTAGGTACTGCATCTGGGCATGTGGTTTTCCAGTTAGGAGCTTTTCTTAACTTTGTTTCAGTCTCTCTGGCTGTTACTTCATCCCATTTTATATCCTGTACATTTGAACTTCTTATTCTTTCTTTTACTTCTTCTATCCATTTAGCATCTTTGTTATGTTCCATAGGATCTTCATAAATATTTCTCTAAAATTTATCTATTTCTTCTTTTTTTAGTGATGTTTCTATTTCTGACCCCTGTATGAACATTCTGATGACTTCCAGTGCAACTCTCCTGGAAAATATCCTCATCTTCTGAGTGATCCTGAGGATTAGCTCATACACCCACACCTTTAAGCATAGTTAATGCACTTAGAAGTAGTTCTGCAGCTAATTGGGGAGTGCTTGAGATAGGCAGTTGCCTTAAGGCAGACTGCAACATTTATACCCCCTAAGTGTCTGTTCTTGGGCAGTGTATCACCAAGCACCTTTCTAGAATTATTACTGCCAAAACACTGACCCCATTATTATCCAGGCTTGTAAGATCACATATTTAAGAAAGCTAGTTGTAAAACATGTCAATCATTTTCAAGATCTGGCATTGTTGCAACAGCAAAATCGACAAAAAGAAACTGTGTAAAAACAAAACTGGATACGCTCCAAGCCAGCGGGTTGTTCTGTAGTACAAAGTCACTAAATCCGTAAATCCAAAACACATAAACTCAAAGTTTATGTGTTTTGGATTGTTGTAACACCATCTGGGTTAAGGAGGATTGTACAGCAGGTGTGGGTTTCCTATATACTTCCTCTGCATTTAGGCTGAACAGTGATACACCCCTTATTTGCCTTTATTCAGGCCTATGTTACAAACGGGTACCAATAATACTTCACTGACATTCTAAAATACACTAGGAGGCAAATGAAACATTTTTATGGAAGATTAGATCTTAAGTCTCTTTATTTATTCATGCCATTTAGTTGTAATATGTTTTAATGCATATGTTTGTATTACTTGTAGTCGTAATATATGTTAATACTCTCATGTATATAAATTTGAGTCCATGTCAAGCATTTGAGCTACAAAACGTTTGAATGCTAAGGCACTGACAAAAACAGTTTGAATGAAAAAAATTCAGAAGAAAAATACCTTGAATCACAAAATTTGAGTAAAATCAACAAACTTTTTTTGCAGAGGGTACCTCCTGCTATTTAAATCCACCAACTCTGAGATTGCACTATAGTGGGGAAAGCTTCCCCATGGTACCTCAATCTTG
The DNA here is from genome assembly GCF_019279795.1 of Protopterus annectens. NCBI lineage: Eukaryota > Metazoa > Chordata > Ceratodontiformes > Protopteridae > Protopterus > Protopterus annectens. The sequence continues at coordinate 1,300,334,741 of NC_056746.1, read as the reverse complement.
TGCATCAAAACACTCTCAAATCCACACACATGTATATATATATATATATATATATATATATATATATATATATATATGGGATCTGTCAATATGTTCGAAGTTTCACCACTTCGAACCCCACCTCACCGAGTCCACTTGTTCGAAGTAGTGAAACTTCAAACATTGACTTTGGCAGTCACACTACAGTGCGGAATGGGAATAATCCCTTTTCCCCGCTGAAGTGCGATTTCGTGGTTGGTATATTTAAGTGGGGGGCACAGCCCCCTACATGGGGGGTGCAGGGGGGACTCGCACCCCTGCAAAAACATGTTTTAGTGTTTTTTTTTTTTTTTGGGTAGCCCTGGGAACTAGACTTCAGCGAAAGTGTAGGGTCTACTGCTCTATTTCGAAGAAGTGTATTTTCGATGTAGAGCAGTAGACCCATATATATATATATATATATATATATATATATATATATATATGAGTGCACTATGTTGTTGTGTCTTTCGGCTTTTCCCGGTTAGGGGTCGCCACAGCAGAACTCCGGTCTGCTAATGATTGGCAGTAGATTTTTACGTGCTGGCTTGCCGGGCCTAACGCACAACCTTCAATGAAGGAACACCCATTCACGCATGTCGCCACACAGAAGACGCTCTAACTGAGAATTGAACGGGCAACGTCTAACTGTGAGGCATGACATTTCAAAATTCCAAAATGTCGAGTTTCAGAATATCGACTTCAGAATCTCGAGATCTTGGAATCTAGAAATTGTGAACCCCCCCGAAACACCACCTAACACAGTAAAACATGTGAATGCAGGGGGGCAAGCACCCCTGCACCCCTGGGGCTGCACCCCCACACCCCCCGCAACTTAAATATACCAACTCTGAAATTGCACTACAGCGAAGACCAGGGAAATATCCCGGTCCGCACTGTATGCCGATCACCGTTCAGAATTTTGAAGTTTTGAAACTTCAAACATATGATTTTCGATCATATGAAATTCAATGTTTTGAGCTTCGAAATTCTGAAGGGAACCCATATATATATATATATATATATATATATATATATATATATATATATATGGTCTACTTTAAAGCGATGAAAAGTCAAAATGTCGAATACTCACATGAGCATAAATGCAGAAATTCAATGATTTGTTTTGGGATCGCAGTACAGTGTGGATCAGAATATTTGCCCTTTCCTCACTGTAGTGTGCCCCCCACAATAGCAATTTTGAATTTCTGCATTTACGCTCATGTGAGCGTTCGACATTTTGATTTTTCATCTATATAATATAGACCCTATATATATATATATATATATATATATATATATATATATATATATGTGTGTGTGTGTGTGTGTGTGTGTGTGTGTGTGTGTGTGTGTGTGTGTATATATAAATCATCATTTCTTTGCCTACTTTAACTTATTTCAGAGATCTTGCTCAGAACACCTTTTCATAAATATTTTGCATGCATGCCTCTGGCCTACCTTACTCATATTCTCAAACTTTCATTGTTTGTTTTCTTATCCATTGTACCCATAATATTGTTTTCCTCTGTAATATTGTTAATTTGTCTCTATTCGTATGTATTTGTATGTCTGTTTGGGGCTTTTCCCCTCGGGTCTCCACTGAAAAAGGGTACTTCTTACCCAGCTGGACCAACCCGGTTAACAAATGCAAATAAATAAAATAAATATATATTTATATACTTACTATTAGAGCTTTTACCAGGGATTTCACTAAAAGTGTGCTGCAACCTAGCTGGATGACCTTATTAAAACATTTATTAATACAAATAAAAGTAAGTCTATGTTCACTTTGTATCATCCGTGGGTGCAGAAGAAAGAGCAGAAGTCCAACTTCCATTTTGCCCTGGGTTATTCTGTATCCATCTATATGACATCCGTTTATCAATTTATTACTTTTTCCTCGTGGTCTGGCAGACATTTTCTCCGCAACTCCTTAAAAATCCTATCACTGAAATAGGCATGTGTGGTTGACAGAATAAAGAAAATTGGAATGAAAAGAATGAACATATCTAATTTCTTATTAGGTTTTACGTAATGGTTAAGGTCTTTGCCTCATAAGCACAAGGTTTGATTCTTATCTAGGGTTATTGACTAGGCTTAAAATTGCTCTTCAGGGCAGTTAAGCTAGTATTTACCTGTGAACCTATAAAACTATTAAAATAGAACACCAAAAGAGGAATTTTCCCACAGGGAGCGCAGTAGAAATAAGTATTATAACCTTTTGTAAGTCATATTTTAGACAATTTGCTGTTATACAAAAATACATCTGACAGATAAAACATGGAGTGATATAAGCTCTTGTTTTGCACTTGTCCTTAGTGTTAGATACTTTGATAAACCTACTGAGCTTTATTGTAGGTATTTTGGAGTACCCAGCATAGTACTACCAATATACTGGTTGGGAAAAAAAATCTAGCCAGAGGTGTCAGGCTTGCCAAGTCCAAAAATGTTGTCTGATATGAGATGTAGCATTTTTGATGGCTTCTGCCGTTGGAAATTTCATTTTTTTCTAGCCTGTAGCCATATTGAAATTGAATGTAATGTCAGTGGTACAAGGAGCAGATTCCTTTAAATAGTTACATCATCTAGCAACAACCAATCAACTTCCTTAATACATTAGTGTTATGGTGAAAGCGTAAAGTTTTGTGGACTTTGGTGATTAAAGCAGAGTTATTCTACAGTTTATCCTGGCTTTAGTTATTTTACAAGTTTGGCTCTTATTGGGCTTCTTTTTGTGTGTTTGCTGATTATTTGTAAATGTATTGCATTTTTGTTTTAATGACCATCTTCGGCGTACTGCGTTTCACAGCCCAGCACGCTTAACACATAATAAGAAGTACAGTGAGAGACACTAGAAGTATTTGGTAATTACTTGGTGTTAAGTCATGAAGACATACAGATACAATGAGTTTATACATGAAGTGTACAAATGCAGTGCTGTGGCAGGGATGCAAATAGGATATAAACTGACCAGTGGGGCAGCAAAATGGCCAAAAGAGGAAAACACAGTGTATGTTTCTGTTATGGGCACATTTACATCTACATGCAAATGAGAGCATTGGCTATACATGAGGCCTGTATAACTGACAGAAAGACTGTAATTTAATTGCCGTAGTGTCTGTTTGTTTGAATTCCTTCCCTCATGCTCTCAGGTTGCTTCTGAAATCTTGTAACTCTCCCTAGTGAGCCTTGCTGGACTAACTATGAGACAATTAAATAAAATCAAATCTGGTATAATTCCAGAACTTATCCAGGAAAAGTCAGAAAGGTTAAAGCTAAAAGAATATTCCTTGAGAGCAGTGCTCTGACGTGATAATGACTTAATTTCCTACGTGAGCCTTTGAATCAGATCGCCAGACTCTGCACAGCAGTATCCTGTGGTAACTTTACTGATTTGCTATGCTGTTCTGTCATGTCTTTGTTAGATTCATGGTTTCTATTTCTCTGCAGAAGAAAGCAAAATAGCACACAACCCTTAACAAAGTCGCCTTGCATTGCATGCAGAAAAATGTGGCATTGATATGGTCATTATTTAGAGAAACATGTTTTCCTCCCAAGAGTTGCTGATTTATTTTACCTTGTTTAGCATTTCTAATGTAGTGTCACTGTTTATTATTGTAGACTGCAGCCGAGGTATAAACCCAAAGCGATTCTGTTACTAACAGCAAAAGCTGCACTAGAATTTCTTCCATATTAACACTAATCAGATAGTGATAATTGTATCAGAGTTGGCTACCGAGGCTAGATTTGCCTGCTTGAGAGGACGAAAGCCTTGAGTATCCCTCAGGCTAGAATTATGTAAATACAGTTAAATTCAATATGAATTATCCATCTTTTGAATCAGAGATGCCAATAATTTTCCAAAATGATTTTGCTGGTCTTTCGCTTCTTCTGTATTTTTCTTCTAGTTGCCTGTAGACTGAAATCTGATTTTTTATATTCTTCTGATTTATTACTCTGTTCTATTATTTTGATTTACTTTTTCATGACCTTAATCTCTGCCCAGTATTTACTTTACATTAAATATATTACTGGTAGCTATCTTGATAACATTGACTATGGTGTACATGTTTATTTTGGACAGAAACTTTCACTACTTTTTTCCAGAATGTGCCAAGTTCTTTTGGCACGGATATGTACAAAGTGCCAGCTGTATTTTCCCCATCAGTTTATTTAACTTATCATCGAATGGTATTCAAAGTATGGGGTACAGTCCCTCCACCCCACCCCAAGGAAGGACAGTTGGAATTATGTACCTCACTTATACAGTAGTGACTTTTATTGTTGCACATTCACTGTCAAGAACTATGAATATCCGTGTTTCTAAAACTGCATTTTTTCTATATTAAAACTAAAAACAAAATTTGAGGCCCCATTTATAAATTTAATTAGCATATTTTTGCTTGCATTTCTGCCAAGAATCAGACCAGTGAATTACTGTACTTAAAATGGCAAGCTATTCTGTAACCGTTGATTTGTTTGTAACCCACTTCTAACCCTTTCTGCAAGCTGCCTTGTATTTTTCCTGTTACTCAAAACTGCAATTAAAGTGGACACCTTGCAAGGGAAAGTAAAGTCTGGTTTGGTTAGCATGTATGTAAATCTAACGTTTGTACATGTAACATGTATCATTTAACCACTTAAGAAAAAAGGAAAGTGGGTATCAGTGAAGCAGCCCACGTGGGTTTGGGCTGACAGCTGAATATAAATCTAGAAAGTAACAACAGAGAGTGACCACTTAGAACTGCCTAGTCTGCCTTCTGCTATTACCACATCTTCCTACATCATATGAATAGGGTGCCATTGTACATTTTAAGGAATAGGGTGCCGTTGTACATTTTAAGGAATAGGGTGCCGTTGTACATTTTAAGGAATAGGGTGCCGTTGTACATTTTAAGGAATAGGGTGCCATTGTACATTTTAAGGAATAGGGTGCCATTGTACATTTTAAGGAATAGGGTGCCGTTGTACATTTTAAGGAATAGGGTGCCGTTGTACATTTTAAGGAATAGGGTGCCGTTGTACATTTTAATTAATAGGGTGCCGTTGTACATTTTAAGGAATAGGGTGCCATTGTACATTTTAAGGAATAGGGTGCCGTTGTACATTTTAAGTTGTATTTGCTTCTCTTCTGCAAGATAGATTTATACTGTCTGAAGCCAGTTTAAAGTCTCCCACTTTTCCTGAGCATGACTTTTTTGTGGGAGGTTTAATATCTTTTGTCAACTCTCTCAGACAAAAGCTATTTCTTCACATCTTCCAGGTTGTTGCTTCTGTTTTTACAAATTTTCCAATTTTATTTCTTTAGGTACTGCTGTCTGTAGCTTTATTGATTTCCTGAAGATATTTGAATGTATCAATTTTATCCACAGTCTATTCTCTTCAGGTTTGTAGCTGTAAAAATCTATGTTTCCTCAAAAGGCTTCTGATGCAGACCTTGGACCATCTTGGCAAATAGTGTCTAAGCAGTTTCAGTCCTGTTTCTTTGCAAAGGCTGGACCTTTAGAATTGCATGTGGTGTTTCTGGTGTGATCCCTTCAGCTTTTTTATTTCGGAATTATAACATCCTTTTTTCTCCTGTAATGCTTTTTTGTATACTTCAAAGACTATAGCACCAGGTTTTTCCTTATTAGTTTTTCATAATAGTTTTCCATTTGTAAGCTATCTGAAAACTCTCTATGCTTGTCACTGTCTTATTATGTACTTTGCCTGATATTTTCATACTGTGTTGCATTACTTTGCAGGATCATTAAAGGGATGTAAGTTAGACTATTCATACAGTTTTGCCAAGTTCATTTTCATCCTGCAGACTCCTTGTATAGCCAGTCTGTAGTCAGTAAAAAGGCACGTGTTTCCCTCCGGCTTCCATGCAGTGTTACTGGCACAGCTATAAAAGGGGATCGACCCCACCAGACTGACCACTGGGGATTGACCCCATCAGACTGACCCTTGTAAGTACCCCCTAGTGATTCTCCATGGAAGACACTTTTAATCCATCGCTCATTGCAGTTTGCCATGAAACAGCTCTTCCTTGGTAGCACAGCTGTTGTTCATATTCCAAGAGTCAGCCCTGCATTAAGGACAAAGGTCTGAGCTATAATTAGTTATTTACCTTTCATCGGGTCTATATTGAAAACGCGAACATTGACTTACCCGAACACCTAAACGCCGACACGTCTTCATCGAACCACAAAAACATCGATCATCCTGAACCGTGAAATCCAAAACGTCGATTCGTCATGGTTGGCCCTTCTGCGGTATAGCTCCGTAAGGTAAGTGTGCGATAGTTACAGACCTTAGGGCTAGGGTGTGGGTTAAGGTAAGTGCATAGATGGTAATGTATGTTAGATTTAGTGCAGGGTTAGAAGCAGGGTTTTATTAAGTGTATGTGTGTGGATTACTTAGTTTGTTTGGGTATAGCTTTTTAAGGTAAGTGTGCGGTAGTTACGGACCTTAGGGTTTAGAGTGCGGGTTAAGTTAAATGCATACTTGGTGGTATATGAAAGATTTAGTGTAGGGTTAGAAGTAGGGTTTAGTTTAGGGTTAGAAGTAGGGTTTTGTTTAATGTATTTATGTGGTTTATTTAGTTAGGTAGTATGTAGCGGGCGGTGGGATGGAACAACTGTTATTTTGAGTTTTTGAATTTTGCGGTTTAGGGCGTTCGGTGTATTTGTGGTTCGCGGAATATGTGTCGGCGTTTAGGTGTTCGGGTAAGTCAACGTTTGAGTTTTCAATATAGACCCTTTCATCTAGGGTTTGTAAACACTGGTGTGTAATAGATGGGATAATTAGCACTATCTGATGGTAAGTCCAACAAAGTGAGACTCTGCACCTCTGTTTCAGCATATCTTAAGGGCAATGAATGCTCAGCTAAATATAACTTTTCAGGTAGGGCTACAGTATTACAATTTATTATTTAAATAGAGAGGGCGCCCTTTCCCTTGGCCCTGTTCAGTTCAGTTATTGAAGGATATGACAAAAAGCTGTGATGTAGCTCTTTTCATCATCTCTTCTTTGACAATCTAGTGAACTAGTAGTGAAAGGGTAAAGTGGAAATAGGGTATGACAGCCATCATACCAATTATCTAGACAGCTGCGCCGACATGTAGCTTACAAATCCTTCAGCCTGTAAGATCTATGTGGATATCTGTTTGATTGCAGCATTTTACCTTTTAAAGACCAGCTCGGAAATATAGAGCAGTTCAAAAGGCATGGTCATTTCACTGACCAAAAACTCCATGTTCATTTCCAAGGAGTAAACACAGCCTACCTGTCAGTAGTTTTTATAATGGCCATCTTGATAGTTTTTCTAATATTCTTAGACACGTAACAAGACATAACAACACAAGCTGTACTGATTTTAACAGTTTAAAATTAAAAAGGAAAACGTCTGCACATCCATAGTCACGACTAAATTTTAACATTAAATGGTTATCTTTCAGGTTGTCATGACTACTGTTCTGAGCTGTTTTGACTTGTCAGGATGTGGCCAGAAACATGCACCTGATCTGTGACATTCCTGAACCCCTCCTTTTGCTTTTCAGTACTGTATTGAAGTGTTTGTTACTTCTATATTCCTCAGATTGCACAAGTAACTTATTTTACCAGTTTGTTACCCTTCACAAGGGTTACTTCTGCTCTCCTTCTTATCACCCCAACACATGTCCCAGTCAGCTATGTGGTTTTATATTTTCATTTTTATCACACCATTATCTCTGCCTTTTACCAGGCTTGCTCTCTTCTCTTCCCACTTCCTTCTTATTGAGATAGA
>NC_056746.1:1300289446-1300321946 GCF_019279795.1 Protopterus annectens | reverse complement strand
GTTGAGAGGTATGTATTATGTATGTATCTATCTATCTAATATAGATGTATATGTATATTTTTATAAGCAAAGCACAAATGGGTTTATTGATAGAAACATTGCCTGCTGTCTAAGCCTCACAACGTTCAGGGAAATTACAGCTTCTCACATGAAATCTCTTTAAATACATCTGCATTCAATTAAAAGCAGTCATTTAAACTTCATCATTAAAATAGTGTCATATCTAATATATTAAAGTACTAAACATAAATCCTTCAAAAAAAAAAACAATCTGAAATCATTATTCATATCTCAGGGTTTGACAGTTTTAGATTTAAAAATGATTCTGGCATTAGCTTTGAGCAGCCTTAAGTAAACTGGTTTGTCCCCATTAAGGTTTTCATAATTCTAACTTGGAGTGCACACTTAAAGCTTGTAGTACAGTAATTATGTGCTTAAATGTGTCATAAATGTGCTTGAGTTTTTATTCAGCCTTCTGTTCCCTTGATATTCCACCTTTATTTATTTAAATGTCCTGCAAGTTCAGTCAGTAGATTCGGTTGTATATGGATTTTCTCTTCCCTCAGTTTCTTTCTCCCTCTCCTTTTTTCTCTCTCCTTCTTTTTCTTTGACACCTCTCACCAGCCAAGTGTTTAGTTACCTCATTTTTGATTTTTAATTCTTGTCCATACCTCAGTTTTATTATTTTAAATATATTTCAGAAAAACATGTAACGTACTGATCTGAAGGCACCTTAGTGGATTAGAATAAAATATGCACTTTCCCCTTATAAGACATTCAGATGTCTTCTCTTCCATCACTGTGCAACACATTTAATGTAGATGCCCAAAATCCATAGCTGTTGATGTTCGACTGGCAGCATGGATGCTGGAGCGACTGGGCAAGGGAGGATGGGAGTGTGCGACCAACTCCAGCTTGTCCATCCTGGGAGATGCACCTACAGAAGTGTTGGTAAGTTACTCATAGCAAAGAGCGTAGCATCCCATGCTGCTCAATGGTGAGTCGCTTAGTCAGGAGGTTGGGCATGCACTGCAGTGTGCATGCATCACCCGAGAGCAGCTGTTGTAGAGGACACAAGTTGCTGATGGGGTTGGGCATGTACTGCACTGTGCACAGATCACCCGAGAGCAGCTGTTGTAGAGGACACAAGTTGCTAATGGGGTTGAACATGCACTGCAGTGTGCATGCGTCACCCGAAAGCTGCTGTTGTAGAGGACACAAGTTGCTGATGGGGCAGGGATAGGGTGCTCCCCAGCATTAGCAGACTGGCTTGCTCCTTAGCACCTGACTCTTGTCTTTACTGGGGAACAAATGGACCAGACGGCTCTCATACCAATGGAAGAACAAATGGGTCACTTGTATGCAGGATGGGGAGTCATAGGGCCAGTCTTGTGGACTTCCAAAAACATTCTAAAACTACTGTACTGTTAACTGTAATGCAATTTTCTGCTAACATCCATGTCATATCCTGACATTATGAGATCTGAACAGATTTACATCCATTTCATATCTTGATGCTGTGTGATACAGGGAGCCCCACATACAAATTAGTTTTGGGAAGCCCTGATGTTACTTTTATTACTACAGACTTGTTTCATATTACCTGTGAGGAAAGGAAGGGTGCTGTACTGTTTGCACTCTTTTCTTCACGTGTGCGTTAGATCATATGTTCATTTGTTCTGCACTCATTTACAGGATAATTTCTTTAATGAATGTAGCAATGTACTCCTCACAGAAGCTGTAATGGGAGGTGGACCCCATTTTGCAAGCCTATTTCGGAATATGTTAGTTGTGGCACACCAAAGCAAACTTTATTGATTAGCAAAGTGGTGATCAGATCTTGTTTCCCCTATGCTTTTTTTCTTATTTTCAGACTGTATAAGATAGTAAACAGGTGAACAAAAAATGCCTTTAAAAGAATGTTTTTTATAAAAAAAAAAAAAAAAGTGTAAGCCTTTCAAGTTAGGCTGATATAGCATTTCAGATTAGTAAAGTCATGCTTAAACCTACTACTGTTGAAGCCATAGCTTTGACAAAAGAGAAACTAAAACCTGAAAAATTAGAAATAAATTGCAAAGCTGTTTCCATTTTGTTGGGAGTTTGAGATACTCATAATGCCAGTAGAACAGAGAAGTATAGGCTCAGAAAATGTTCAGGTTATTGTGTGTAGACAGACATAATACTTATTGATAAATAAAATGAAGACCTTACACTTACAAATTCAGGGAGCAAACTGACATGGAGACAGACTGCTGTACATTTCTCCAGGATTTCCAGCAAAACAGAGAACTTCTCATTTGCAGTTCCTTCAGTAAAACTGCATGAAAGTGTGGAGAATGCAGTGGTTATACAGTTGAGTGATAACATTTCGGGATATGCACTTCGATAGCAAGCAAATAAATGATGAATGTTTAGAGATGACAAAAGTGCTAATGGACTTGGAGCTGAGGTCAGGATATGAAAGCTTAAAGAATAAATGGTGTTTCAGAGGGCCATTTTTCTACTTTGCTTCAAAAGATATTTTCCACATTTCTGGCAGAAGTGCAACTTGACTGAAAGAATAATTTGTTTTAGACCATTTCCAAACAGTTGCAGGCTAGTGACAGGTAAATAATAAATCACTCTCCATAACGTTCAGATTTCTGAGCCCTATAGATAGAGACAATGGCCTTGATTCATTGACATTTAGCATATTGTGCAGTGCAAATTAGCTCAGGTGGCAGCAAGGTACACAGTGTGGGCTATTCTGGTGTTTTGGGAGGTTAGCATAATGGTTAAGGTGTTTACCTTACAGACACAAAGTGGCAGGGTTTGATTCTCACATGGGTTAATTGGCTAGGCTTAAAATGGCCCATAAGGGCAGGTAGTCTAGTACTAATATATGAACCGTGAACTATTCCAGAGTGGTCGTGCAAGGGACAAAGTATTGTGGTATGCAGAACATGACAATGAGTGCATAGTGACATGGAAATGAAGACCTCCATGCAAATGAGCCACATGACATATGCAAAAGATGGCACCCAAACTAGCAGAGCAGTACAAAACCATATAAAACAAGCCCACTGTGCAGCAGTGCACATATGTTTCTTATACCAAGAGTCATAGTTAAATGAGGGAGTGATGCTCACAAGTATAGGTGAAGGGGATGCATGTTATGCCCATACCTGCGGATATTAAGGTATGTGTAGCTTTAAGCCTCTTAGATGAGGGATCTTTTAGTGGCATAATGGGAAAATGTTAGTTGTATTATAGGATTGTCCTTGTGAATCCTGAACCACTTCCTCAACATTATGCTGCAGCATGTGGAGAAGCAGATCTGGATCTCTAGAATTGTAGATGACACAACCAGCACCATGCAGGTATTTTACGATGTCCTTTTCTTTGAGTTCCTGGGAGTCATAGTCATAGACTGCACACGCATTGCCATCAAGGCTCTACCAGTTCCAGAGGGACTGTAATACATCAATAGGAAGCACATCGACTCACTTAACTGTAAGGTAGTCAAGTAATGGAAAGGTTAGTATTTATAATGTGTCCTTGCACAGCCTGGGCAGTTCCGATGAGTGTTGCGTGTGCCATACTGAGTAACATGCATTGCACAGGCAGTGGCTGATGAACATGTTGGCAGTTCCTTCCATACCAGTAGTGCCAGCAGCAGAAGGACAAGGTGGAGAATGAAGGGATGAGCGCGCAGCACCAGTGCTACAACAACATCACAGGGAGGCACAGGACATTGCCGAATGAGCAAACAGCTTGTGTATAGTCCACAGCTGTGACCATAGACCCATGCAACACAAAACAAAATGATGCATGCATCACCACACCTAGGGTGTTCTTCGTATTTCACTGTTGCAGTCATCACACTTGGGGTTATCTGCCTGCAGGTAGCCCTCAGTTGGCATGAATACCAGAGTCTTGGGATTTCTCCGTTGGATGCTGTCACCTCTTCCATGACGTCAGGTCATCAGGGGTATAAAACATGCAGCCGACACCATTACATCAGCTTTTCTTGCCGTGCGGGAGCCCGAAGCAGAAGCAGTTCACAAGTGCAGGTCGGCCGCTACCTGAAATTTTCGTTTTTCGAGTTTCAAACCTGAAGTCTTCTAAAGCTAAGTACCCCGTCAGGGATTCTTTTTTCTTTCTCTAACCGATGTCAGAAAAAGTTAACAATTGTCATGCCTGTGGAAAGCAAATACCTCACAGAGATTTTCATTCTTACTGCATCACCTGTTTAGGCCCAGAACACGAGGTCCCTTGCTGTCGGTTTTGTGCCTTGTTTAATACCTGAACTATTCATCATTGGGCTATCTTTGTTGCTAAATTCTTTTGCTGTCATTCTCCGTATTCCAAAATGGCTTTGGTAAGCCATCTGACTACTGATCTTCCAAAAAAAACATAAGGATAAAGACAGAGACAGACCGCGTATTTACTTTTTACTGGATGTCTTCTGCACCATGTAATTGCTTCCTATTTTGGGGGCTCCTGACATCTGGGGCAAGAAAAACTGATGTAATGGTGTCGGCTGCATGTTTTATACCCCTGACGACCTGACGTCATGGAAGAGGCGACAGCATCCGATGCAGAAATCCTAAGACTCTGGTATTCAGGCTGACTGAGGGCTACCTGCAGGTAGATAACCCCAAGTGTGATGACTGCAACAGTGAATACACTCGAACATCTACATTTATAGTAAGTGTACACAACTGTACTTTATGTAGGACAGTGCAAGAACTGGTCACACTGTGTATCAGACATCACCATACCCACACTTATTAGGGTGTGAACAGGTCACAGTCATCATCACTTGCACAGGTAAAGGGGACACATGACAGGTGGTGGAAACATTGTGAAATAGGGTAAGGTCATGGGAAGCGACCACGGTAGCCATGTAATCTGTGAGGCTGCAGAGAGTCACAGATGACTTTCTCCAGTGGTCGGGTCAAGTTGTCAGAATGTTACCACTGGCAAATGTCAGACTTGAGGTCCATGGCAGGGAAAGGGAAGAACTATATTCTGCAACTGTGAGCATTTACCATAATGGGATGTGCCTTGTGTCAATTCCTGCATCACTACCTGAAAAGTGGTCATTGACCACAACTGGCAGGCTGTTTACCTACAAGCAACAGGGAAGGGGTACAGCTACATGAATGAAGGCAAGTAGCTTGATGAGATGTTTTGCTGAGCCAAAAGGGTGCCATTACTTATAACTTGGATGATTCCATGTCCAGGGTATCAGGCTGTATGCCCACAGAAAACTTCAGTACCATATTATAAACAGTCTGTGTAGTCTGACCTGGAAAGTTGTGTGGACAGCGTTCCTGCTTCTGGAACCTCCCACTGCCACACCGGGCAAAATGTATATTCCACCCCTGTTTGAGTCTGCATTTTATGTTTTTTTTTCTACCCATGCTACATGTCCTTCTTTGTGTGTCTCATCTACAGCCAACCATCAATACAAGCCTCACCTACCCCACTTCCTGTATATTACAAAAGGGGGTCTTTCTCCTGAAAAAATATACCCCCCCCTTTCATACTTTATGATTACCTTTGCATGTTCCATCTGCTTGCTGTTCTCCCTTCCTTACTTTTCTAGCTACCCCACCTTCCTCCCTACTTGTATGATGACCAGGGTCAGCACTTTGATACACCCACAGTGGTTTGTGGCCACTATAATACCCTTCTTATACTTCATGAATCCAAGATGCAGCTGTGGGCATTACATTGTAAACCTGAGCACACACTCGGGAGTGCTAGCCTATGTTTATAGTAATGTCCATTGTGCTGATCACAAGCCATATTGTAGCACTGTTCCAGGTTCACAGTGAGCACACACTCGGCCTTGCTAGCCTGCATTTGTTGTAACATCCATCATGTTGATCACATGTCATACTGGGAGTACTACTCCAGGTGCACAGTGAGCACACACTCAGGCCTGCTAGCCTGCATTCGTTGTGATGTCCATCATGTTGATCACATGTCGTGCTGTACTATTGTTCCAGGTGCTCAGTGGGCACACACTCGGCTTTGTTAGCCTGCTTTCATTGTGATGTCCATCATGTTGATCACATGTTGTACTGTAGTACTACTCCAACTGCAGGGCGAGCACACACTTGGCCATGTTAGCCTTCTTTCATTGTGATGTCCATCATGCGGATCACATGTCCTGCTATAGTACTGCTCTAGCTACGTAGTGAGCACACATTCATCCATACTAGACAGTGATCATTGTGATGTCCATCATGTTGATCACGTCATATTGTAGTACTGTTCTAGCTGCAGAGGGAGCACACGCTTGTCTACTCTAGCCTGCCTTTATTGTGATGTCCATCATCTTGGTCATGTGCCCAACTGTAGCAATGCTCCAGCTGCAGAGTAAGCACACATGTGTCCATTGTAGCCTGTCTTTAATGTGATGTTCATCATTTTGGTGACATGTCCTACTGTAGCACTGCTCCAGCTGCAGAGCGAGCACACACTTGTCCACTGTAGCCTGTCTTTATTGTGATATTCATCATCTTGGTGACATGTCCTACTGTAGCACTGCTCCAGCTGCAGAGTGAGCACACACTTGTCCACTGTAGCCTGTCTTTATTGTGATATTCATCATCTTGGTGACATGTTCTACTGTAGCACTGCTCCAGCTGCAGAGCAAGCACACACTTGTCCACTGTAGCCTGTCTTTATTGTGATGTTCTTCATCTTGGTGACATGTCCTACTGTAGCACTGCTCCAGCTGCAGAGCGAGCACACACTTGTCCACTGTAGCCTGTTTTTATTGTGATGTTCATCATCTTGGTGACATGTCTTGCTGTAGCACTGCTCCAGCTGCAGAGCGAGCACACACTTGTCCACTGTAGCCTGTCTTTATTGTGATGTTCATCATCTTGGTGACATGTCCTACTGTAGCACTGCTCCAGCTGCAGAGCGAGCACACACTTGTCCACTGTAGCCTGTCTTTATTGTGATATTCATCATCTTGGTGACATGTCCTACTGTAGCACTGCTCCAGCTGCAGAGCGAGCACACACTTGTCCACTGTAGCCTGTCTTTATTGTAATGTTCTTCATTTTGGTGAAATGGCTTGCTGTAGCACTGCTCCAGCTGCAGAGCGAGCATACACTTGTCCACTGTAGCCTGCCTTTATTGTGATGTTCTTCATCTTGGTGACATGTCTTGCTGTAGCACTGCTCCAGCTGCAGAGCGAGCACACACTTGTCCACTGTAGCCTGTCTTTATTGTGATGTTCATCATCTTGGTGACGTGTCTTACTGTAGCACTGCTCCAGCTGCAGAGGGAGCACACACTTGTCCACTGTAGCCTGTCTTTATTGTGATATTCATCATCTTGGTGACATGTTCTACTGCAGCACTGCTCCAGCTGCAGAGCGAGCACACACTTGTCCACTGTAGCCTGTCTTTATTGTGACGTTCTTCATCTTGGTGACATGTCCTACTGTAGCACTGCTCCAGCTGCAGAGCGAGCACACACTTGTCCACTGTAGCCTGTTTTTATTGTGATGTTCATCATCTTGGTGACATGTCTTGCTGTAGCACTGCTCCAGCTGCAGAGCGAGCACACACTTGTCCACTGTAGCCTGTCTTTATTGTGATGTTCATCATCTTGGTGACATGTCCTACTGTAGCACTGTTCCAGCTGCAGAGTGAGCACACACTTGTCCACTGTAGCCTTTATTTATTGTGATATTCATCATCTTGGTGACATGTCCTACTGTAGCACTGCTCCAGCTGCAGAGCGAGAACACACTTGTCCACTGTAGCCTGTCTTTATTGTAATGTTCTTCATCTTGGTGAAATGTCTTGCTGTAGCACTGCTCCAGCTGCAGAGCGAGCACACACTTGTCCACTGTAGCCTGTCTTTATTGTGATGTTCTTCATCTTGGTGACATGTCTTGCTGTAGCACTGCTCCAGCTGCAGAGCGAGCACACACTTGTCCACTGTAGCCTGTCTTTATTGTGATGTTCATCATCTTGGTGACATGTCCTACTGTAGCACTGCTCCAGCTGCAGAGTGAGCACACACTTGTCCACTGTAGCCTGTCTTTATTGTGATGTTCATCATCTTGGTGACATGTCTTGCTGTAGCACTGCTCCAGCTGCAGAGCGAGCACACACTTGTCCACTGTAGCCTGTCTTTATTGTGATGTTCATCACCTTGGTGACATGTCCTGCTGTAGCACTGCTCCAGCTGCAGAGCGAGCACACACTTGTCCACTGTAGCCTGTCTTTATTGTGATATTCATCATCTTGGTGACATGTTCTACTGTAGCACTGCTCCAGCTGCAGAGGGAGCACACACTTGTCCACTGTAGCCTGTCTTTATTGTGATATTCATCATGTTGGTGACATGTCCTACTGTAGCACTGCTCCAGCTGCAGAGCGAGCACACACTTGTCCACTGTAGCCTGTCTTTATTGTGATATTCATCATCTTGGTGACATGTTCTACTGTAGCACTGCTCCAGCTCCAGAGCGAGCACACACTTGTCCACTGTAGCCTGTCTTTATTGTGACGTTCTTCATCTTGGTGACAAGTCCTACTGTAGCACTGCTCCAGCTGCAGAGCGAGCACACACTTGTCCACTGTAGCCTGTTTTTATTGTGATGTTCATCATCTTGGTGACATGTCTTGCTGTAGCACTGCTCCAGCTGCAGAGCGAGCACACACTTGTCCACTGTAGCCTGTCTTTATTGTGATGTTCATCATCTTGGTGACATGTCCTACTGTAGCACTGTTCCAGCTGCAGAGTGAGCACACACTTGTCCACTGTAGCCTGTCTTTATTGTGATATTCATCATCTTGGTGACATGTCCTACTGTAGCACTGCTTCAGCTGCAGAGCGAGAACACACTTGTCCACTGTAGCCTGTCTTTATTGTAATGTTCTTCATCTTGGTGAAATGTCTTGCTGTAGCACTGCTCCAGCTGCAGAGCGAGCACACACTTGTGCACTGTAGCCTGTCTTTATTGTGATGTTCTTCATCTTGGTGACATGTCTTGCTGTAGCACTGCTCCAGCTGCAGAGCGAGCACACACTTGTCCACTGTAGCCTGTCTTTATTGTGATGTTCATCATCTTGGTGACATGTCCTACTGTAGCACTGCTCCAGCTGCAGAGCGAGCACACACTTGTTCACTGTAGCCTGTCTTTATTGTGATGTTCATCATCTTGGTGACATGTCTTGCTGTAGCACTGCTCCAGCTGCAGAGCGAGCACACACTTGTCCACTGTAGCCTGTCTTTATTGTGATGTTCATCATCTTGGTGACATGTCCTGCTGTAGCACTGCTCCAGCTGCAGAGCGAGCACACACTTGCCCACTGTAGCCTGTCTTTGTTGTGATGTTCATCATCTTGGTGACATGTCCTACTGTAGCACTGCTCCAGCTGCAGAGCGAGCACACACTTGTCCACTGTAGCCTATCTTTACTGTGATGTTCATCATGTTGGTGACATGTCCTACTGTAGCACTGCTCCAGCTGCAGAGCGAGCACACACTTGTCCACTGTAGCCTGTCTTTATTGTGATATTCATCATCTTGGTGACATGTTCTACTGTAGCACTGCTCCAGCTCCAGAGCGAGCACACACTTGTCCACTGTAGCCTGTCTTTATTGTGACGTTCTTCATCTTGGTGACATGTCCTTCTGTAGCACTGCTCCAGCTGCAGAGCGAGCACACACTTGTCCATTGTAGCCTGTTTTTATTGTGATGTTCATCATCTTGGTGACATGTCTTGCTGTAGCACTGCTCCAGCTGCAGAGCAAGCACACACTTGTCCACTGTAGCCTGTCTTTATTGTGATGTTCATCATCTTGGTGACATGTCCTACTGCAGCACTGTTCCAGCTGCAGAGTGAGCACACACTTGTCCACTGTAGCCTGTCTTTATTGTGATATTCATCATCTTGGTGACATGTCCTACTGTAGCACTGCTCCAGCTGCAGAGCGAGAACACACTTGTCCACTGTAGCCTGTCTTTATTGTAATGTTCTTCATCTTGGTGAAATGTCTTGCTGTAGCACTGCTCCAGCTGCAGAGCGAGCACACACTTGTCCACAGTAGCCTGTCTTTATTGTGATGTTCATCATCTTGGTGACATGTCCTACTGTAGCACTGCTCCAGCTGCAGAGCGAGCACACACTTGTCCACTGTAGCCTGTCTTTATTGTGATGTTCATCATCTTGGTGACATGTCTTGCTGTAGCACTGCTCCAGCTGCAGAGCGAGCACACACTTGTCCACTGTAGCCTGTCTTTATTGTGATGTTCATCATCTTGGGGTCATGTCCTGCTGTAGCACTGCTCCAGCTGTAGAGCGAGCACACACTTGCCCACTGTAGCCTGTCTTTATTGTGATGTTCATCATCTTGGTGACATGTCCTACTGTAGCACTGCTCCAGCTGCAGAGCGAGCACACACTTGTCCACTGTAGCCTATCTTTACTGTGATGTTCATCATGTTGGTGACATGTCCTACTGTAGCACTGCTCCAGCTGCAGAGCGAGCACACACTTGTCCACTGTAGCCTGTCTTTTCTATATCATTGTTGTATAATAATGTCTTCACCTGTCTGCTTGGAGCTTTTCTCCCCGGGCCTCTACTGAAAATGGACATGTATCCAGTTAGACTAGCCCGGTCAACAAATGTAAATAAATAAATAAATAAATGTTCATCATCTTGGTGACATGTCCTACTGTAGCACTGCTCCATCTGCAGAGCGAGCACACACTTGTCCACTGTAGCCTGTCTTTATTGTGATGTTCATCATCTTGGTGACATGTCCTACTGTAGCACTGCTCCATCTGCAGAGCGAGCACACACTTGTCCACTGGGTTGATCACATACCGCACTGCAGCACTGCTGTGACCTTAAAGCAGCTTAGCACTGCTTTACTCCTTGAGACAGCAACAGATCTGAGAAAAGAGGAAAAGAAACCTTTCAACGGTTATTTAATACAGTTTGACTGCAAAATAAAATGTGGTGCAACAATTTAGTTGTTTATAATTGTCCATGGGAAAAAAAGACAATCACCAATATACTTTTATCAAATATGTGTGTATTTAAAGCAGCAATGGTCACAAAATTAGCTGCATATAAATGTAGTAAAGGAAAAAAATTAAGCCAGATTTTAGCTTACCCAAATGTTGTAATAATGATAAATTCAGCATTTTTAGAATTTATTAACCACTGAGAGTGAAGACAAAATAAATAACAAAAGGAGTTAGAGAAGTAGTATGGGAAACAGATTTTCTTTTATTGCTCAGCATATCTAAGAAACGTTTAATAGCGCAGAGTAAAACATACTGAAAGAAATTATATTAATTTTCTATATTCCAAATGTGAAATTATAATTGATCAACACCAGTTGTTAAACTCAGTTAAAGAATATGTATACCAATGTTATAATAAACAACTGGAATCTGACAATGAACAAATAAATACCTGGCTAAAAAAAGACACCAAAATGGTGCTTAAAACACAAATGCTTTTAGATAAGAACATGTTTAAGTCTGTGGTTAGAGGCTTAAAAATCAGGAGACCCGTGTCACATATTTTTTATAAATGCTTTATTGATGAATTAGCTCTGTATCCTTTTGAAATGATGAATTTCACAATTGCCATTTGAAAATTTCTACACTTGATGCAGCATAGAAATGTTACTTTAATAAAAAAAACAACAAAGTGATAAACTAGAACACTGTAATATTTTATCATTGTAAATACTCAACTATTTCCCACGTTGAAAGAAATTCTATTTTCTAAGTGGATATCCTCCATAAAAATATACGAGTGGAAGCTTAAAAAATTGTTCAACTGATAATGCTGCACAGAGAATAGAATACAAGTGTTTCACATCAGGTAAGCCAGATCACATATGCTGCCCCTAAGGGCAGTTGTTGCATTGAATAGAAATGTCTTATAAGGAACTTTGTAATAGTATAACATTCCCGAAGTTTGTTTTGATGCAATTAGAAATCTTTACAATAAGACATATGCTGCTGTAAAATTCAGCAGTCCATATCCTGAATCATTTTAACCCGCAACAGGTGTCAGACAGGGAAAATTGTGACTATATTTGTTATGAATGTACCTTTGCCTCACTTGGTTAGTCAAATGCAGGGAGGTAAAACTAATTAGAAGTGTCTGTAATAGTTTATGCACATGGCAACACACATCTCTCCAAGAATGCCTTGGAGAGTCACACTTAGCAGTGGGAAGGTAGTGATATAACATTTTTCCCCAGCTCATTTCATTGCCACCAGCTTTCCTTAATTTGTTACATCCAGTCTAACAGTACAGTAAGTAGCTTGCTATGGCAGTGTTGTTAAAAGAAGGCATTCCTGTTGAGTGGATAATATGTAGAGATGCAAAAATAATTGTGGCCTTCATGAACTATGAAGCCTGGACAGAAAAAATAAAATGCTATGACAACATGATCATTATTTGGTCAGATAATAAAAACTGAAGGGTCTAGTCCTTTATTTAATTTGATATATTCAGAAATGCAGTTATGTATAGCTTATATTTATGTCGTAGGTTATAAGAAATGAGCGATAATCATACTGATGTAAATGGAGCACCACAATTATGCTTGAATTTTAGAAAAGGATGACTTTATTAAGCACATAAGAAAGGTGCTTAAAGTTTTGTTAAGCACCTTTCAGTGCACGTAAGCTCTAGTGTCATGCTAATGTATAACAGCGGCAAGAAGCTAAACAGCTTTAAATGGTGTAATACACATCATGCTCACACAGACACACAAACAAGTGTGGCAGAGTGAAGTGTCTAACAGCTTTTAAAGCTGTTGTACCTTAGCTTACGGATGCTGTGAATGTGGTACTAATATGCAAGGTTTAGGAATTACTATTTGTATGTATCTACACTTTTTGTTCCTATTGTACTTAAACTGTGTGTTTTCATTTGTAAAGCACCAACTGTGCATTATAATCTACTGTTTATGTTTAAGTATACTGTTTAGCCTCCTTGGTATGAGTCATTTCTGAAAAGGCTTTTAAGACCAGTCTTCCTACCAGATTAATACATGAAAATGAATAAATAAAATAGCACTAAGAGAAAGGAACAGGGGATCCTAAGTGAAGGACCAACACTGATAGAGTTTTTAGTTGAATCTAAAATAGAAGCAGCTGTTAAAGGGATAATTAGCAGGCATAAAAAATATTTCATGATAACTATAGGAATCAATCACAGGAGGTTAGAAAGGATTGTGAAGAGAGATTAGATAAGCAATTCACAAAGAAATAATGGGAGGATATACATATGTCTCCCAACTATGCAACAAAGTCTAGAAGATTTAGAAAATGTTGGTGTAGGTATTTTTATACCCCAGTCTCCAAATAATTTTCCCTGAGGTAGATGCAAATGTTGGTGGTCTGATTTTGAGGAAAGAGGTAATTGAGAACATATTTTTTGGGACTGTAATGAGTTAGATGATTTTAAAAATTCCCTGCAGACTAGTCAGTCAGACATACTGGGTGAGCAAATTGTTGTAACAAAGGAAATGCTTTCTTGGTCAGTGATACAGGATTTGAATTTCCTAGAAATAGTAAGGCCTTGTTTAGTTTTAATTCTGGTAGCTGCCAAAAAAGCTATCACTAGAAAATGGAAATCAAAGTCTAAACCAACCGTATTAGAAGTAGTGAATACACAGTAAACTCTCAGTTAACCAGAGCTCAAGCAACCAGACAAAAATTGAACAAATACAGTACAGTATGAACAATTCAGTTTTTCATGTGTTGCATTTTCTCCCTCTGCAGAAACATACCTTATGTTTTTAGAGTTTTAGAGTTTTAGAGTTTTAAAAAGGAAGATACAGATAAATTCCCTCTCTTCCCAACCTGAGAACAAGTCAAAACAAACAAGTCAAATCGCTAAAACGTCAGCACTCGCTCCATACTCACTCAGTCAGTTTGAATCAGATTGCAGATTGTTTCTCCGATATCTCACACAAACACAGTCTCATCAGCTTTCATACATGCATTCAGTTACTATTTCTCTCTCCAATCTCTCACACACGCTCTCTTCACCTTTCATACATCCCTCCAGTCTCTCTCACACAGTCACTTCTGCTTTCATACATGCATTCACTCTCTCTCTATTCAATTCATTCAATTCCAATCCACTCAGAGTGCCACTGAAAACCGTTCCATGTGCCCTGCTTTCCAGTGGAAATATAAGTTTAAAATATTATTTCAGCCAGACTTTTAATTACTGTATTTTAATACTAAAATCAAATCAATACAGTGTTTATGGTATGGTACGGTATAGTATAGGGTACAGTATTTCTCAAGTCTATTTTTAACAGTAATTCTCAAGCAAGCAGAAACTACACTTATCCGACATCTACCTATCCCCATGGGTGCCAGTTAACTGAGAGTTGACTGTAGTAACAGTGATAAAAGAATTGGAAGTGGGACCTTTAGAAAAGGGTAGGAGCAAGTTACATAAAAAAATGGAAATTGTGGGAACAATACATGCAGAATAATGTTTTGGAGATGGTATGAGGTTTAAGGGAAGGCAGGAATTGAATGAGCTATGTAATGTTTGATTGACAATGACTGTACAGAAGATTTTATGTGATGTATAATGTTTGCAACTGAAACTATGTCAATATGGTTTGTTTTCATTTATATAAACTTATCATCTCCTATGTCATTCAATAAAGATGTTTTTGTTTAAAACAAATAAGTAAATAAACGGCAATCGGTGTTTAGTGGCTATTAAAGCTATAAAATCACTGGTTTGATAGCACAGAGGTTAAGGCAAAGGATTACCAGTTTTTAGACCTGAGATTCAAAACGTAGCTGGGGAATAACTGGGCCGCAGCAGTATCTGTGCAGAAGAAAGGCCTGACAATCTACTTCAGAAATATGCCATGAAAACCCTTTCGGATCTTGCCATAGAGTTGCCATGAGTCACTTTTGACTCAGGGCAATTATTTGCCTTTTAAAGCTGTAGAACACTTTATTATTGGAATATCCCAAGAATTCCAGAATAATAAGAGTGAAATACAATAGCATAATGCAGGATAATAGTAACATAGAAAACAGAACAGATGACTTTTTCTTTTCTACTGGCTGGAATGTTCCTGTATGATGATTCCCTTCTGCCCAGGCAGCCGTGGTTCTCTCTTCTTTTGGAAATGGCCAAGGATAGTCACCACACACTTACTCACAGACTTGGCCTACTCACATAGGACAAGGGGTGCTTGATACATCCTATCCCCAAAAAAGATGTGGGTTAGCTTAACAGTTATGGGCTCTTTCTCACAGCTATAAGGTACAGGGTTTGATTCTGATCTCCGGTTATTGGCTAGGCTTTTTATAGTGTGAATACTGATACCCTAGTGTTTACCTATGAACCTGCATGCACAGGCAGTCAAGGTAATGTAGATTCAGTAGAAAATAGTATTAAAGACGTAGTACGTTTGGAAGCGGTATTGACATATAAGCATTTTTCACTTTCAAGACTGAGGTCAGCTCCGGTAAAGCTATAGGTAACAGTTTTTACATGCTGTTGACATGGATGTCACTATCCCCGTCTACAGCTTCGCTGTATTCTGTTCTCAACATGAATTTCTTCACATCCATATGTTGAAGTACAGTATCTAGTTTATGATCAGACAGACACAATCATAATCCTCTGTCATGTAATTTAAGTGGCCTGTAAGTAACAGGATAATACATAGAATATTTGAGAAGTTATACTCATTTTGTGCTCTGTTTTCACAAAAATCAAATATTATGATTAAAGAAATAAGAGCTTAGGGACAGTGTGTAAAGTCCTCATACATAATTTGTAGGAAGAACCAAATGAAGGTTTTGAAGTTCAACAGTTCAAGAATCTAGGCAGAAGTGTAATTTTTAGAGTGTAAAATGAAAACATTTTTCAGTTCATAATAAAGCTATACGTTTAATTTTTATATAGAATTTTATATAGGATTGTATTCTCCCTCTACATTTACACTAGTGATCAACCAGATCACTAGTGTTGCTGGCACTTGGGGCTACCTACCTGCTGATTTATTCTGTTATTAGCAGGGGTATCCACAAATAATAGAAGGGTAGGATCAGAATTTGTTGACTTTATCATACTGAGTGGAGATAAAAAGTAAAGACACTAAATGAATGTTGCTTGATACAGTTAAGATAAAGTTAGAGAACAGCAGCAGAAATTCAAATAACAGTGATGGTGACTAAAAGATTGATTGGGAACCCATTGCCAGCCTTTCCTAAGAAAGCATGAAGGTATATTTACTTAGCATATATAGAGGGAGTTTCACTATGAAGAAACCACATATTTATTAGTATCTTACAAGTTAATGCCATCTATATGGTACTCAAGACATGCGTATGTTAATGCTAACTGTATTTTATTTTTGGTTGTTTTCATAAGTTGGAAGTTAAGTTGTAATAATTATCTAAGAAATAATAAATAAAAATTAAAATACATATATTTTTTTGCAGGATGCTAAGATTCCAGCCACCAAAGTAGTCTACATTTGATACAAAACAAGCTAATTTGCAATTCCTGGGTATTATAAAGCATTTTTTTTTACTGTTTACTACAGTTTTGTTAGGAGGAACTAAATAGAACCAAAGTACTAATCCAAGAAACTAAAACATAAAGCGTTTACTGTTTTCTTGGTTGTTAGAGTTTTGTTAGGAGGAAGTAAAGAGGAACAGAATACTAATCATGAAAAGTGTAAAACATTAAATATTTTTTTTTAGGTTTTGTTAGGAGAATGTATACGGAAATAATATGCTGATCTAAGAAACTGTAAAAGTTGTAGATGCTGAACGGTCATACTTGTACAAAAAGTGTGATTTGTTTCTGACAGATAATGACACATTTATTTATATATTTATTATTGTTTCCCATACCCCCCCCACACACACACACACAGAAGCAGCCTGCTTCACTTCATGCCAGACTACTCTGATAAACTTCCTGTCGTGTGCACATGCTTTGGAACCTAACTCCCAGCCCTACTAGGAGTCACCCAAAATCATGATTGTCAGTGACCCCTCCCACCCTTGAGACAACCAAACTGGAATGATCTGCTCTCCTTCCACTGTAAGCCAGGCAATGCCAGCTGCATAAATGGGCACCCTGCCAATGAGCCAGTTAGATGATGTATGTCATGGTCAGAAAATTTCTGCATCTCTTGAAATGTACTAAGCATGTGCCAAAGGGGTTTGGCTGTCTCTGGAATCACTAAACGAGAATGCAATAAACATCTATTTACTACAGTTAGAAAGAGAAGCATTAAAAATACTTAATATCTAGCATAAATAAATGCACGTACCTGTGTCAGTAAAAATACTTAACATATAGCATAAATTAATGCACGAACCTGCACAAAAGTTCTTATTTTTCAGGCCTTATTTACCTGTGGAGAGGATGTTCCCATTTTTGGAGTTATGTCCCTCTTTTCAGGCTCCGTTTACCCCTTCACATGATTTTCTGAATCCTCCTCATCACATATGATTCTTGAAGTTTTGTAGTATACAAAAAACACACTACATGACCAACATACTAGTGGCAACAATAATTTAAAGAAAGAAGACACACGTCTTACAACTCCCTTTTTCTGAAGGAAAAAATAAACGTATGATAGAATTTGCAATATATTTCATTAATGTGTACATATTTTACATTATCTCTGATTGTGTGCCTGCATTTTTGTCACTTTCTGCTTTTTTAAACATGTTTATCAGTAGCACTTGTCAATCCTACAGGAGGCGGGAATAGTTATGTGCTATTTGGGATTCAAATTGTATGTTAATTGGATGTCCAGATTTTCAGCTGGATGTTCCTATTTTTCAAGGCCATTTGCTCCTGTTTTCAGTGTTTTCAGATTGAGAGGTATGCCATTATATCAAAACTTGGAAAATGAAATGATAAGCTTCGTTTACATTGTATGCGATCGCCTGGTCTGTGCATATTTTTTGTCTGAAACGTTTGATGTGATATCATGTTGACTGGTGCTACCTATTCTGATGTGTTCGTTAATGTTCTGCTTTAATGTGAATACGTCTGTGTTACGTGAACAGGGAAGCTGCCCCCCCCCCCCCGGAAGAAGTAAGAAGGGCAGTAAGGAAATGAAGTCAGGAAAAGCAGATGAACAAGATGGTGGATGAGTCACGGAAGACATGGCTCCTGAGGATGCTCCTAGCAGTGTGCAGATTATGGAGATGACTGGAAATAAACATTCTGGTGCCAGTGTACAACAACTGTGGGCAGTACAGAGGTGTCAGACACCTGTCACACTGCATGAAAGTACTGCAGAGGGTGACTAGTAAAGGAGTGTGCTGAGTAGTAGAAAGTAAGATGGGAGATGAGCAAGATGAATTCAGATCAGAATACAGCACAACCAATCTGATGTTTGCAGCGATACTTACACTGGGGAGGAAGCTGGAGATAAGGAAGCCAACTGGGCATTCCTAGATTTGGCGAAAACAAGTGGTCCCAAGAATGCTGATTTGGGAAGTTCTGCAATGGTCTGAAGTCCCAGAAACATTGAAAGAATTAGTGCAGCTCTATACAAGGACTCAATGACATATGTACAGATAGTGTTTAAACTTACAGAGGGATTCCCACAGGGGAATTGGATGTCCAGGGGAATTGGATGTCCAGATTTTCAGCTGGATGTTCCTCTCTCCCCATTGCTGGTCGTGCTGGTCACAAATTAGCAAACATCCGATAAACAACACTGCTCTGTACAGAAGAAGTGGTTTAACAAGAACATGGCAAACAGGAACAACAGCAAATGAAAGGCAACTGAAATGTAAAACCGAAGAATTATGGGGTGAAACTAAGCACAGACAAGTCTGCTGTCATGGCAGCAAAGGGGGTAATCAGAAGAAGCCGAAATATGAGATAGAAATGAAAACAACGGAACAAGTTAACAGCTTCACGTATCTGGGAGGGGTGGTTGAAAGGAATGGAAGTCTGAATGGGAAGGTCAAAACTAGATTCAGAGGGGCTGCGGCCAACTAGTGCAGAGTGTCAGGGGTAGTCTGTGGTAGAAGAATATGAAATAAGTTGAAAAATAAGGTGAACAAACAGTAGTGCGACCAGTACTACTATTTACCTGGGCAATGAAGGCAAATTAGTTGAGTAAGCCAGAGCTGACGAAAATGAAGTGTCTGAGATAAGTGGCAGGATGTACCCTGTGGGACACATGAAGAAATAAGGACATCAGAGCACATGTCCAAGTAGCTCCAACTACTGCAGTGAAAGTCAAAGAGAACAGATTAAGGTGGTTCCAACACATGATCGGGGAAGTACATTATTTGGTAAAGAATATTTAAGAGAGACAGGATGAAAACAAGAGGAAATGAGGACATCCAACCAAGAGTTGGATGGATTGTGTGAGAGGAAATGTGTGACTGTCAGGCATGAGTGGCAAAAAAGGTAGGAGAGAGGCACTGAATCGAGAGAGGTGGTGACAGCTGACACAACCTCCTTATCCCATGCACAAAATGGGAAAAAGGGAGTGATAGCAATGGTGTGCCGTATATTTGTTGTCATGATAGGAATGGTGTGCCGTATATTTGTTGTCAAACCATTTTATTGTTTTTCACTCTGCATGATTCTTTAGCTTCTTACTGGGGTTATTCACTTAAGAACTCTTTTTAAAATGCTAACTGTGTAATGGTAGCAGCCATATTTATAATTTGTAATCAAACTTGCGCTTACCTAGACTAGTCCTGGTTACATGCGGATTGACTTGTTTGGTATGTGAAGTAGTTTATGCCCAGAATAACATGTGATTGCAGTCCAATTATGAGCAGTCAGATGATTTCTTTGACATCAGTTAAAAGTATTAACTTTTTGGCTTACTGTATAATAAAGCAGTACAGCAGGATACACTATAGAATATTTAAGCAATGTGCAAGGGGGTACGTAGGGAATTACTAGATTTATCCAAAGACAGCAGCCCACACAGTTAGCTAAGATAATGGAACCTGAATATCTAAATACTGCTGGTGCTGTTGGTCAACAATATATTGTTATTATACCATGGATGGTCACATAAAGTAACAGAAATCTATCAAAGTGAGTGTATTGTTATACAAGTGGGCATGTGTGTGTGTGTGTGTGTGTGTGTGTGTGTGTGTGTGTGTGTGTGTGTGTGTGTGTTTGCATATGTGTGTGTACGTGGGCATGTGTGTGTGCGTGTGTGCGTGTGTGTGTGTGTGTGTGTGTGTGTGTGTGTGTGTGTGTGTGTGTGTGTGTGCGTGTGTGTGCGCATGTGTGTGTATGCGTTTGTAACAACATATACTCATTCACTCATCAAATGATAAAAAGTTCCAGGATGCACGAAAAATACTAGTAACCAAAAGTAATGCACCCAGTAGCCATCAAGGAAAACTCCACTTTATTTGAATCAAACACCAGCAAAATCCATTAGTTGTTAAGCGCTTTCATCATAGACAATGACTTCATCAGAACAAGGATAATTCACATGCTTGAAGAGGTCTATATATACCTAAAAAATTAGCACATATTAAACTAATGAATTAGGTTAAATCAATCAATTAAGAAAAAACTTGCTTAAAGACACATACTCCAATATAAAATAAATACTAAATTCTCAGGTATAAAAGTCTATGTATATGCATGCACAGATCTTGTGAAACATAGTATATGAAAATGCATAGTTTTGAAAGAGTTTTTTGTTTTGTATTTAAAATGTATAAAAAAAATGTATGTATAAAATATAAACATTTTTCATACCTAAAACACATAGGAATACTTTAAAAAAAATGTTTAAAAATGCTTGTGAGTTTTAGTAGCAGGAAATGCACAATGATTATAAAGTCATCTATTTAATCTGAGGTCCCAATCCTTAATTTGGATTCTGTCCTTTAGGCCTGGTAATATGGAAACGTTATCATTTAGTCCTGGGGGGAAGTTGGCGGCAAGCCTGAGTTGTCAAATAAGTTCCTTTTTGCTAAGCTGATTCTTCCAATCTCCCCCCTGGGTTTAATGTCAACTGTGTCTAATATACCAAACTTGAAGCCTTGGAAATTTGGACAGCTTAGTGAATGCCTGTACAATGCATTAGTTTCCTTTTTATTTTTTTCATACAAATGTTCATAAATCCTACGTTTGAAAGATCTATCCGTCTTTCCGACATAGTATGCCGGACAAGTATCACACATTGCCAGATATACTAACCTTTGTGTTCTACAATTACCATTCCTAAAATTGATGTTCGTCCTTAATCTGTCGCTCAATGTAGTAACAGTTCCGCTAAAAATGATACTACACTGGGAACAACTGCCACAACTTGTAGTCCCTTTCCCATTCCCGTTTCCAATACAATTTTTTGTTTTCTCTACCAATTTCTTAAGATTCATTCCCCCCTTTTGTATAAAAAAGGGTTGGTCACCCAAAGTTTGGTAAATATCCTGGATGGTTCTAAAAATACTCCCAATTTTTTCGCATAATAGCTTTAATATTTTTAGATATAGTACTGTATTGTACTATACATGCTCTTGTAAATGCCCCAGACCCAGGATGGGATTGAGGACTACCCAAGGGTGGGTTTCTAAACTGACCTGCTCCCAAAAGGGGTTTGTATTTCCTACCCCATTCACCATACACTTCATCCAAAATTGAATTTATCATGTCTTTGGGATAGCCCTTTTGTAAAAACACGTTGGTCAAATTAACAAATTCTTTTTTGACATTGATGTGTTTAGAAGTCATTCTAGTAATACGTATAGCCTGTCTTTTGACAATGCTTTTCTTTTGGGACAAGGGGTGATGACTGCTGAAATGTAAGTAAGAGTTGCAAAAAGTACTCTTACGAAAAACCTGAGCTCTGAAGCCATGGTCATTATGGGAAATGAATGTATCCAAAAATGGTAATTGTTGTTCGTGACAGGAAAATGTAAACTTGAGGATGGTAGTAGTTCCCTTAAAATAATCAATAAATGCAGGAATATTGTCTTTGTCTCCCTTCCATAGAATAACAATGTCGTCCAGGTATTGATTGTATGTTCAGCCCACCAAGTGCCATTGAAAACATGTTTAAGCTCCCATCCAAAAAGGACTAAATTGGCATACACTGGTGCACATACTGCTCCCATAGCCACACCAGAAATTTGTTGGTAATATTGCCCTTCAGAATAGATGTAGTTATAATCTAGAATCATAGACATTAATTCACATATAAGGGTGACCTCCCCATGAGTCAAACTGGAATCGAGAAATAATATATCCTCGAAAAATTCCATACCATCTTTCTTAGGGATAAAGGTGAATAAATCCTTAACGTCTATAGTTAAGAAAATAAGATCCGGGCTCCATATTTATTTACTAAGTTGTCTCAAGAAATCCCAGGAGTCTCTAACCAAATGTGGAGCTCCTTCGACAATATGTTCAACCTTGTTTTCCACAAAGCTGGACAAATTATGGGTCTTGGACCCCCTAGCAGACACTATGGGTTGAAAGGGTGGGGAGCAAACACTCTTGTGCACCTTAGGTATGCCACAAATCACAGGAACCCTGGGGTGGGTGTTGGTCAAAAGATCATAGGTGTCCTGGTCAATACGTTGATCCAACAAAAATTCTAACAAAAAACTGTCAATACATTGGTATCCAATGTGTATCTGGTTAATGGGCACTTGTGTATAATTATCCTGATCAAATAACAAATCCTGAATGATGTTGGTGTAATCAGTAGTATTAAAAATAACTATACCTCCCTCTTTATCGGGGGTCATAATTCGCACCGACCTGTCCTCTCTAATTTGGTTCAATAAAATCCTTTCTTTGGGGTTGAGATTGGAATAGAAATTTTTGTGTCCTGCCCAAAGTTTATACATATCCTCCTTAACAGCTGTCTCGAAGGTGTGTATAAGGGGGTGCAAAGATGGATTAAATATACTAGTTTTCCTAAGACCACCTTTGCCGTTATGAATAATCTCCTGGTTAGAAAACATGACCTGAAAATTCAATTTCCTGGTGTAAAAATATCCGGGATACTGGCAGGCACAAATTTAAAACCCTTCAATAAAAGTGTAAAATGTTCATTAGTAGTAGGTCGGTTGGTATAATTATAAATGTTGAATCCTTCAAAAGTGTGAACAACGTTATCACCTTCAACATTGGGAGGTATACTTAATACTAATTCCTACTCATTCACTCACTCACTCACTCACCCACTCACTCACTCACTCACTCATTTTTTAGGGTCGGGGAAAACTGAACAATGAGCTTTCTATTTACCTGAGTATCAAACGCATAGGAGAAGACATGTGTAGCCACCTAAATCTCACGCAGGATGACTAATCATTGTGTGCTTGTGGACTTGTGTGCATGTCTGTGTGTATTTCAGTGTGCGCAAGTGTGTCAGAGAATGAATGCGAGGGTGCCTGTGCCAAAGCAATGTGTGGGCTGCCAGGGGTGATGAAAACTAGCAGTGTCACCACATGATTCAGACATGCAAATTAGACATTAATGAAGAGTAGCACTAAGGGTATCACAACATGATTCAGAGACATGCAAATTAGCCATTAATGAGGCTTAGCACTAGCGGTATCCCCACATAATTCAGATATGCAAATTAGCCTGTAATGAGGTCTTCCCCTTTGTGGCTAAACATGTTATTGAATCTCACTTCCTGCCACTGCAGTTTCCAAGACCACAGGAAACGATTTCTGAATCCTGGCCACAGTAAGTAGGAAACACTGAAGAATCATCCCTCTGTATTCTTTCTTATTAATTAAAAGTCTGCTTGTATTTTAGTAGATTGAGCTCTCTCCTTATCCCTCTGCGTTCATCACATGACTTTCCATTTGAAGCTGAAAAGACTTTACTTATTTCCATATTTAAAGACAACTAGAACAAAATCAGCTCCTAGAAATGTCATCCCATCTAAGTGTTAACGTCTCTTCCAGAAGTTTTAAAAAGTGTGTTCATTTGCAGCAAGTGGCATGGCTGAATCAGAATTGCTTTCTGAGTGGTGCTTGCAGTGAATTTTTATATCTGCATAGTGCAAAGATGGCTTTCGTCAGTTTTCTTAAGGTTATATCTTTTAAATAGAAACTCTTTCAAGCAGGATTTATTTTACCTTATAAGGCCCATGTCTCTGTAAACCATATCAATACACATTGTTTTACTGGAGCTAAATACTATGAGAAAGAAAGACATTTATCAAAGAAGTGCTGCCATAACTTTGTCATTCATAGAAGAAAAGTACGCATTCCTCAGCTATCAGTTGTGGAAGTGGAATTGTAAGGATCCATCGTGGGCATTGTTTTATTTATGCTTATTATTAAATACATTACCATCTGATTGCAAGGGAACAAAGAAATATTATTTTTTATGAACTGCATTGTTCTGGCTTGTGGCCCAACAAGAGAGTCCTGTATAACTTCTCTCCAGAGTTGTTTTGATTTAGTGTAACAGCATTTTTAAGCTTATATATTAATTCCATAAAATAAGCAAACACATAAAAGTATGAGGTATAGCCCCCAACACTGATCTGGTCATATGTCTTACTTACTCCAAGAGTCTCATGTACCCAGTCCTATTAGGGGTCTTCATTCAATGCTTACATAGTTAAATAGCTTTAAAAGATTGCATCAGTTTTATATTAGGAAGAATAAAGGACAGTACCCATTTGAAATGTTGGGATCATCTAGACCAAGTCCCAAAATACCGAGACTGTCTGTAAAACGGGTTTAGATATACTAAGTCTAAGAGGAATTTTCTGGAATACTCCCTTTTCTGAGGCATGGTGATCTTGTAAATGGTATATACAAATTTGGGAGGTATTGGGTTTGACCCCCTGTAAAAAAGAAGTTTAAAGGAGAATTGTGATCTTCAAGATTCGCTCCTTTTCTAGGCTTTTGGTCTTTTTTTTTTTCGGCTTGTCAGTAATCGGAATTTCAAATTTCAAGTGCAATCATTTCAATATGGAGCCATAAAGAGCTGAGTTTATTGGACAATAATTCAAATTAACATTTTTTTCTGTAAGCAAATATCATAAAAGTACAGGGCCATTTATAATTGTATTATATGTTGCACTCAGAATTTAGTTACTGAATCATGGCTTCCAGTCCATGTAAAAGGAAATTGGAAAAGCAATGACTGACAGGGCCTACTGGTGGTAGTTAGGCAGACAGCTTAGCAGCACATCTATTTCTGTACCAGGAGCTAAATGTCTGGGAAAAATATCCACACCTGTAGACAGTCCAGTTTGATACTGATGCATGATGTTCATCGTGTTACACTGCTGCAGTTATTACACTTGGGTTATCCTGCCGTCAGGCGGTCCCGTAGTCAGCTAGAGTGCCAAAGTCTTGGTCCGGCGTCGGTTGCTGTCGCTTCTTCCCTGAAGTCAGTGCGCCAGGGGTATATAAGAGGCATCCGACACTATTTTCTTCAGTCTTTCTTGCCACACGGTGCCCAAAGCAGAAGCAGTTCACAAGTGCCGGTCGGCTGACTCCTGAGATTTTCGAACTCGAATTTCAGATCCGAAGCTAAGTACCCCGTTGGGGAAACTTTTTTCTTGCCTCAGACCGATGCCAGAAAAAGTTAATAATTGTATTTCTTGTGGGAAGGAAATACCTCATAAGGACTTCCACTCTTACTGTATTCCATGCCTAGGCCCTGATCACGATGTCACTAGTTGTCGGTTTTGTGCTAGATTTAACAAACACACTATAAAGAGACGTTTTGATTTTGCTTTGCACTACTTTGGCCGAAGATTCAATTATACTATGCCGTCGGATCAACCGACGACTGCAATTCCGAAAAAACGCAAAGACAAGGATAAAGACAGGCATCCAAGGTCCAAAACCGACGACGAAACCTCTTCTAGGCCAGTCGCCGGTTTGCCGGTTCTCAGTGAGACACCTTCGCAGCCCCTGACACCCGCTACCTCAGAGCCATAGGCCACCTCTGACTCCCATGTGGAGACACCTAGGCCTCTGGAAACTCAAGGTATTGGGCCTATGTTAACTAATCCCACAGATGGGTCTGGAGCCGCTAAGCAGGCATCGGCTTCTGAGGGTGTTTTCAGACCTTCACAACTTACCATTAAAGCAACAGCCAAGACAAAAGTATCATTAAAGACAAAGAAGCAAGTACAGCATTCTCCTGGACAGTCCTCCATGCCTAAGAAACAGATGCTTAAAATGGCCGAAGACCTCATTACTCTAATCAGGGGTTCCCATCCCCTTCCTGAGAAAAGGACTAGGCAGGATACAGACTATGATTCCTCTGATCAGGTTTCCATTTCCTCTGATTCCTCTTCAGACCATGGATACTCTCTACCCCCCTATGAGGACTCTGATGCTGAAGAATCTATCCCTTAAGCCTCTCCTCCTGAGGATTATTCTTTTGTGGAAACTTTACATTCCATGAGGGAGCATTTCCATTGGGAAAGTCAGGATTATTCAGAATCCAAGAAAAGGCTCAGAGATTTCCTTTTATTGCCTCAGCACAGGCCCCTGGCTGTTCCGCCTGAGCTAGATATTGTGGATGACGAGTTCTCTGGATCCAGCTTATCTCCAGATTCTTTGCCCCCTGCACCAGCCAAACCAGATAGGTATTATAGAGTCCCTGACTCTCACAAGTTTCTTTATAAAA
Organism: Protopterus annectens; assembly: GCF_019279795.1. Classification (NCBI taxonomy): domain Eukaryota; kingdom Metazoa; phylum Chordata; order Ceratodontiformes; family Protopteridae; genus Protopterus; species Protopterus annectens. The sequence goes on along the minus strand of NC_056746.1, from coordinate 1,300,295,300 downwards.
ACCCTTCTGCAGATCCAGAAACTATTTCCCAGGTTCCAAAAGGGGTTAAGGGTTCCATTGCAAAAAATCCAGTACCCTCTGATAGAGATTCAAGAGCTTTGGATAGATGGGGGAAGAAAGTTTACACTTCTGCAACTTTAGCAGTAAGGGCTTTAAATTGCCAGCTTCACATGCTTAAGTACCAACAATATTTAATGACTCAGTTAAAACAGAAGATGCTTGCAAGCTCAGAAGCTCCTGACTGTAAAGAAATGCAGGATTTATTACATGCAATTGAACAGGTGGGAAAACACACACTGCAATGTGGTTTTGATTCTTTTGAGGCCTCCTGTAGAGCCACAGTTACAGGTTCTGTGATTCGAAGACATGCTTGGTTAAAAGAACAGAGTTTACCTGATCATGTTAAGGCAAAATTATTGGATGCTTCTTTACAGCATGATACCTTGTTTGGTGTTAAGGCAGAAGAGGTGTTAAAGAAAATGGAGGATAAAACTAAATCTATGCAAACAGTCAAAGATTTCTTACAGGTACAGCCACCTCGATTTAGCAGAAATTCCAACAAAGAATTGGTCCTTTCCAGTGTCAGACAGGCCACAGAGAGGCAGATACAGACGCCCAAGAGGCAGATTTCAACCCCAAGCCTCTAACAGACAATGACAGTGGGGCACCTCAACCCCAAAAGGAGATGAGAACAAGTCTCAACCTTACAGGAAACAGTCACAGTGACTTCCCCCTTCGTACGCCAAGAACTTCCCTTTTGGCAGCCCCCTTAGGGGGAAAACTAGCACTTTTTTCGCAAAACTGGCAAACAATCACCCAAGACAAATGGGTTCTGAATATTGTGTCTCAAGGTTACAGGTTCCACTTTCATACTTTACCAAGGCTAAAAGGAATGCCAGACCTGCCACAGAATCAATGGGTAGAGGCACAAAAACAAATTTCAGCCCTCATGGACATGAGAGCTATTCAAAAAGTACCACAACAGGAACAAGGACAAGGATTTTACTCAAGACTCTTCCTGGTCCCCAGAAAGGACAAGGCCTGGAGGCCCATACGAGACCTTTCAATTCTAAATACTTACCTGGATATTCTGAAATTCAAAATGTTGACATTACAGCAGCTTCTACCCATGCTGGGCAATAATGCTTGGCTTGTTACTCTGGACCTCAAAGATGCATATCTGCATGTCCCTATCAGACAAAACTGCAGAAGATACCTCAGATTCAAAGCAGGTACAATGCACTACCAATTCTCTGCACTGCCCTTTGGCTTATCTACTGCGCCCAGGGTCTTTACAAAGTGCCTGGCACCAGTAATTGCATTTTGCAGACAAAAAGGAATTCAAATATGTCCATACCTGGACGACTGCCTCATTCAAGCAGAGACAAAGGACATTCTTCTACAGCATCTGGCGTTTGTAAAAAGGTTGCTAATTTCTCTAGGGTACACAGTAAATGAAAGGAAATCAAAACTAGTGCCCTCACAACAGATTATATTCCTGGGTGCCAGCTTAAATACAACGGCCCAGATGGCTTATCTCAAGCCAGACAAACAAATTTAATTAATTTAATATTTTCAGTTACTGGCAAAAAAGTCCCATCTCCCTGCAAGAAAAATTCTGCAGGCTCTGGGATTCATGGCATCCTGCATACTACTAATACCATATGCCAGATTATATATGAGGAAATTACAATGGTACCTAAAAAGTGTGTGGACTCAACACCCTCACAGTTTAGAAGCAGTAATACCAATGATTCCCTGCCTACAACAGGAGTTTCGATGGTGGGCACAGGCATGTCACCTAAACAAGGGTCAGCCTTTTACCCTACCCACAGCTAGGCAGACCCTAACCACAGATGTGTTGGATTATGCCTGGGGAGCACACATGGCAGGAAAATGCATTCAGGGCAAGTGGACCACAGACCAGATGCATCTTCACATCAATCAAAAAGAGATGTTGGCTGGTCAAAATGCCCTAACAGCTTTCAAGGAACTTCTGCATCCAGGACAATTATTACTAAAGACAGACAACACGACAGTAATGTGGTACATAAACAAGCAAGGGGGCACTCATTCTTATCCCCTATGCAGGCAAGCCATGACCTTGTGGAACACAGCTCTAATGTACCAAGTTCATCTGCAAGCACAATTCCTGCCAGGAAAGAGAAATACTCTGGCAGACGATCTAAGCAGAAATATCATGGACCCTCACGAATGGAAACTGAATCCACAAATCTTCAGCATGGTAACGCAAAAATGGGGATGCCCAGACATAGATCTTTTTGCCTCCCCACTGAATTGCCAGTTACACAAATTCTGCACAAGGACTTATCACACACAAGCTTGGAAAGTGGATGCTCTCTCGTTCAGCTGGAAAAGCCCAAAAGTTTATGCCTTCCCACCACTGCCTCTCCTTTCAAAGGTACTCCTAAAAGCCAGGCAAGAAAAACCACAGATGATCCTGATTGCTCCAGACTGGCCACGACAGCACTGGTACCCAATCTTAAAGAACTTAGCTCAAGACCCACCATGGATTTTGCCTCAAATTCCACTCCTTCTGACTCAACAAAACAATCAGATCCTGCACAGTCAGCTCAAAACCCTAAACCTGGCTGCATGGCAGGTTCATTAGTCAAACAGGCAACACCTCTCTTTAAAGCTGTTATGGATGTCATTTTGGAGGCCAGGAGACCTAGCACCAGGAAAGCTTACTCAGAAAAATGGAAAAGATTCTGCGCCTGGAACCAGGCTCAAAGCCTTGACCCTCTTGTCCCAAACATTCCTCAGATTTTACAATACTTAACTGAGATGCTGGACAAAGGCGTATCCTTCTCATCAATTAAGATCCATGCCTCTGCCATTTCAGCACATTACAACACCTATCCTCCTTTATTCTCTCATCCCTTGCTAAAGCAGTACCTCAGAGGGGTTAAAACCATAAGACCGCCCCAAAGAGCACCAACACCAACTTTGGACCTCAATTTCGTTTTGGAAAAACTGACCCTGCCACCTTTTGAGCTAGCCAATACAACCGAGCTGAAATTTTTATCAAGGAAAACAGCTCTGCTCCTGGCAGTAACTTCAGCATGAAGAGTCTCAGAGCTACAGGCATTAATGGCAGTGGAACCTTTTTATAATTTTTCATCAGGACAGGGTTTCTTTAAGGACAAACCCAACCTTTATGCCAAAGGTGGTATGTAGTGTGGCTCTTAACCAAACCATCCATTTGCCAACGTTTTATCCAAACCCCCAGAATAAAGGGGAGAAACTTCTGCACTCTTTGGACATAGACAGGCAACTACACTTCTACTTGGACAAAACAAAAGCTTTCAGGAAAACTGAGCAACTGTTTGTAGCATATGCTGCAGGATCACAGGGCAAGGCTATCTCAAAGCAGACTATATCCAAATGGATAGGACACTGTATTCATTACTGCTACACACAGCATGGAAAATTAGTCCCTAATAACATTAGACCACATTCCACCAGGGCAACAGCCACTTCAACAGCCTTTCTCAGAGGAGTTCCTACCAAGGAAATTTTGGAGGCTGCAGCTTGGGGTTCAGTGCACACCTTTACCACGTATTACCACTTGCCTCTTTACTCTAAATCTAGAGCAGGATTTGCCACGGCAGTTCTTCAGGGCGTCATAGCCAATCCTAACTCTTTATAGACCAGCCACCCAACCTTAGCTTTGGGATTGTACCCGAGTGTAATGACTGCAGCAGTGTAACACGATGAACATAGTACAGTTTTGTACCTACCATAATAGTAGATGTTCGAGTGTTCACACTGCTGCAGTCCAGGTTACCCTCCCTCCATCCCCTCTGAACTAGCTGGACTTATCTATACCTTTCTATCCTATACAACCTTTGTGGTGTATTTGCTTGTAACTTTTTTATTTTATATGTATATTTCTTACTAGCAATATATATTGCCTACCTACTTGGGGGCACCTGACATCTGGGTCAAGAAAAACTGAAGAAAATGGCATTGGATGCCTCTTATATACCCATGGTGGACTGACATCAGGGAAGAAGCGACAGCAACTGACGCCGGACCAAGACTTTGGAACACTGGCCGACTACGGGACCGTCTGACGGCAGGATAACCCAAGTGTAATGACTGCAGCAGTGTGAACACTCGAACATCTGTATTTATGGTAGGTACAACCCTGTACTTTCTCAACTCATGGGGAACAGAAAAACAGTCAAGAATGACCCCCCCTCATACTGCTCTCCCCAGATACTGGGTCCAAAGGGAGACCCCTGAACATGGTGGTTGGGTGTTTTGAAGTACTGTGTGCCCTGTGCAGCATGCAAGGCAGATTGCTGATCCTTCAGAGCTATAGGCAGATGAGGTGAGCTAGCATAGGGGTAGATTCTTCACTGGGTACTCCAGAAGGGGCTACAGGTGTAAGACTAAAAGGTCAAAGTAGACAAATAAGAATGTAAATAAGATATTCGTTCTTTTGAGCATGGTGCCAAAGTTCAACATCCATAAATATCAGATTCTGATCATGAATTATTTATGATGAATGCTTCCATTCAGACACAGAGCTGCTACTGGTTAGTGTTGTACTGTGCCCAGATGGCTTCCATTCAGACACAGAACTGCTACTGGTTAGTGTTGTAAAGTGCCTAGATGGCTTCCATTCAGACACAGAACTGCTACTGGTTAGTGTTGTACTGTGCCCAGATGGCTTCCATTCAGACACAGAACTGCTACTGGTTAGTATTGTACTGTGCCCAGATGGCTTCCATTCAGACACAGAACTGCTACTGGTTAGTATTGTACTGTGCCCAGATGGCTTCCATTCAGACACAGAACTGCTACTGGTTAGTGTTGTACTGTGCCCAGATGGCTTCCATTCAGACACAGAACTGCTACTGGTTAGTGTTGTACTGTGCCCAGATGGCTTCCATTCAGACACAGAACTGCTACTGGTTAGTAATGTACTGTGCCCAGATGGCTTCCATTCAGACACAGAACTGCTACTGGTTAGTGTTGTACTGTGCCCAGATGGCTTCAATTCAGACACAGAACTGCTACTGGTTAGTGTTGTACTGTGCCCAGATGGCTTCCATTCAGACACAGAACTGCTACTGGTTAGTGTTGTACTGTGCCCAGATGGCTTCCATTCAGACACAGAACTGCTACTGGTTAGTGTTGTACTGTGCCCAGATGGCTTCCATTCGGACACAGAACTGCTACTGGTTAGTGTTGTACTGTGCCCAGATGGCTTCCATTCGGACACAGAACTGCTACTGGTTAGTGTTGTACTGTGCCCAGATGGCTTCCATTCAGACACAGAACTGCTACTGGTTAGTGTTGTACTGTGCCCAGATGGCTTCCATTCAGACACAGAACTGCTACTGGTTAGTATTGTACTGTGCCCAGATGGCTTCCATTCAGACACAGAACTGCTACTGGTTAGTGTTGTACTGTGCCCAGATGGCTTCCATTCAGACACAGAACTGCTACTGGTTAGTGTTGTACTGTGCCCAGATGGCTTCCATTCAGACACAGAACTGCTACTGGTTAGTGTTGTACTGTGCCCAGATGGCTTCCATTCAGACACAGAACTGCTACTGGTTAGAATTGTACTGTGCCCAGATGGCTTCCATTCAGACACAGAACTGCTACTGGTTAGTATTGTACTGTGCCCAGATGGCTTCCATTCAGACACAGAACTGCTACTGGTTAGTGTTGTACTGTGCCCAGATGGCTTCCATTCAGACACAGAACTGCTACTGGTTAGTGTTGTACTGTGCCCAGATGGCTTCCATTCAGACACAGAACTGCTACTGGTTAGTGTTGTACTGTGCCCAGATGGCTTCCATTCAGACACAGA
>NC_056746.1:1300216946-1300281946 GCF_019279795.1 Protopterus annectens | reverse complement strand
GTGTTGCTGTCACTTAATGCAACTGTAATGTACGTATTTCATTTGTCAAAGCTGCAGCAAGGATGGAAGGATGGAGGATTGAAACCTGCAAGAAGTACGAAGGGGAAGACTGTCACCAGGCCAACTTGTCTGGGTGGCTGTGAAACCACGGTAAAAAAGAAAGCCATCAAATGATGCTTGGTTCTTCGTAGGGCACTGTGACCCCCAACAACAGTGCTACTCTTAACCAGCTGATTATCTGACCCGTGTTTAGGGGACTACCACCTGTGCGGCAGTTTGTGGGTACTTTGTTTTTTCCAAAGGGGATGACTATTGGCATTAAGTAAGAGAGGGGGGACCGTGTTGAAATTAAAAGAGCTGTGAGTGTAACTAAGAAGTAGCAATGTTCTCTAACTGCAGAACATTGCATAGTACACTGTTTGTGTCTAATTATGGAAACTGGTAATTTGTAGCACTTAGAGCAAAAAAAAACATATTCAGAAGGATGGCCATGATGTAAACTCAAAAGTACTCTGTGGAAAGACTGTAGAACATATGAAAAAAAGAAAGAAGAGGGTGACATGGATATGTTAGACTGAGACAGTAAAGTTTAGGAGTGGAACATTTTCTTAGAAGCAGTTAGTATTTAGATTTAGGTTCATAGGTTCATAGGTAGGTACTAGGCTGTCTGCCAAAGGCATTTATAAGCCAAGCCAAAATGTGTTGGCTTTCGCCGCCCCCTTAGATTAGTTCCCTGTGCCTCTGTCCAGCAGAGCCACTGAAGTGATCCCTGAGGTAAACGTTCTGTTTCCCATCCACTCATCAAGATTTCTTTTGAAGAGTGTTAGCGAGGAGCTCTGCCTAATGTAGATTGGGATCTTGTTCCAAAGCATGGGAAGTCTCTGGGACAGGAATCTATCCCTCCAGCACGTCCTATTTATTGCTGTGGTGAGGTTTAGATCCCTAGAGCATGTGGCTTGCGGGAATAAGATTTTCTTTAGGTGGAGTATGTCCATCAATTCTGGGTTGGACATGGCCTTGTATGTCAGGCAGATCACCTCTGAGTAGGCAGTATGCAACTGAGTACAGCTGTACTTTCTTCAGTCAAGCTGCATAGGGCATCTGTTTGAGGCCAGTGATCCTCTTGGTGAGGTACTTCTGTGGTCTTTCCAGCTGTTGCAGGTGTCTTGTAAGGTACATCCCAAATGGGGAGTTGTACTCTATGATGGGTCCGATGAGTGATGAGTAGAGGGGCACAATGACCTCTTTTGATCTGGATACAAACCCTTTTGTGATTAGGTGGGCCACATAGAAGGATTTTCTAACCACCTTGGCAATGTGATTATCAAAGGTGAGATTGCTATCTACTTGGGTCCCCAGATCCCTTATTATGTCTTCCGTATTTAGGGGACTACCACCTATGTGGTAGTTTGTGGGTACTTTGTTTTTTCCAAAGGGGATGACTATGCACTTTTTGGCATTTAGCTTGAGGCCATGATTTTGACACCAGGTATCCGTCTCTGTGAGACCCTTTTGGAGGATGTCTGTGTCAGCTGGAGAGTCAATTATAGCCCCTAGTTTGCAGTCGTCTGCGAACTTGGTCAGCCATAGTCCTCCTGTGCTTGCCTGTACCTCTAAGAAGTATTTGCCGAACAGGAGGGGTCCTAGGACTGAGCCCTGGGGAACTCCACTTGTAACCGATTTAGAGTTGGACCTAGCTCCCACAACTCTCACCATGTGGGTTCTGTCCGTGAGCCAGTTGGCAACCCATCTTGTGATGTAGGGCTTTATGTTCAGGCTGGTGAACTTGTCTATAATACCAGAATGGGGAATGGTGTCGAAGTCCTTCGCGAGGTCTAGGTAGGCTGTGTGTACCACCTTTCCCTCATCTATAGCCTTGGTAACTGTCTCAAAGAAGTCCACCAGGTTTAGGAGGCATGATCTGCCCTTAACAAAGCCGAACTGGGTAGGATCCAGTGTTTGGAGGTTCCCAATGTCTCTGTTAATGAGATCCATGATGATGCGCTCCATAGCCTTGCAGACCAAGCTAGTCAGGCTTGTAGGGCGATAGTTCCCGGGGTCTGTTGTGGCTCCACCTTTGTGGAGCGGAATAACCGTTGCTATGTGCCACTCTATGGGCACGTAGCCTGTGGAGAGGCTGAGTTTGAACATTGTGTTTAGGTGAGGGTTTAGTTCATCTTTGAGCTCGATTTGGACGCAGCCTGGGACACCGTCCGGTCCCATTGATTGCTGTGATTTTGGCTTTGGAGAGGGCTGTTTTAACCTGAGTGTCTGTGATTTCAGGGACTCTACATTCATCTGGTATGGTTATGGGCCCTCTTGGGGGTGAGAGGGAGGTGAAGTTTGCACTGAACCTGTCTGCCAGGATGTTGGCGATATCAGTCAGTTCATGGTATTTTGTGCCATTCTGCAGTAACTCCAAGAAGATCTGAGCATTGCCACTTAGATTCTTGACATAGCTAAGGAATGCATTGTGGTTATCTTTGGAGTCCTTGGCAATTTTTCTTTCAAAGCTTGCCTTGGATGATTTTATGAGGGATCGTAGTTTTGTGCTGATACTGATCAGAGATGTCTTCCCTTCTTGGGATTTTACTCTTTTCTGTATAGTTTCCTCCTTCTATTGAAAGGTAATGTGGCATGAATCTGGAGGGAGAGGAATTACAGAGAGGTGTAAGACCAGTTTTTACAGAAAGAGTGGTACATAAAACTTATGACTCCCTTTGTAACAACACCCCCCCCCGATATCTGATCCCATAGTTAAGAGATCTGGGAGCCTATGTCAGCACTGAACTGTGCTTTGATCACCACATACACATTATTGTAAGGAAGTCCTTTTTCATCACACAGCTTATATCTGAAGGTATGTTGTCCAGATCCAGGGATGTAATTGTTCCATTGTACTCAGCACTTGTTAGGCCATTCATGTAGTATAACGCCTCTTTCAGTATGCACCTCTACATAAACACTTGTCACAACTGGAACAACCCAATCATAAATGCTATGCAGACCACCCCAAAGCCTTGTCTCTCTTCTCAGTATCATACAGGCTATGGAAAGGAGACATGTGCCTCATGTAGATCATGTATAGAGCCCCAGTAGACCATGTTACACATTTGCAAGTCCAATGGTGTCATAAGCACTCACTCAAGGGGCTTAAATCTTTTTGGCAAAATTAATAGAACATGCTGGAGGGATAAGTATATATCACAGAGAACGTGACATGTATGGAACCATGTTTCAGTGCACATAAAGCAGAGTACCTCTCTTAATTGTTCAAATGTAATTTGGTCGAATGGATGAGTAACCAAAAATTCAACCCCTGGTTTAGCACTGGTGTCCCTCATGGATATGTGAAATAAGTAGTTACCCCAACATGTATCTGTTTGGTCCATCTTTGGATGTTTGTATTACAAAATGTAAGGGCAACTAATAATTATCTTTGAACCTATTGTTTAATTAATGTTTGTCATAACAAAAACAGCTGTACATACACATTGCTACCTAGGAATGGCTACATTTTTAACAATGGTGCATTAATTATTATGGAATATATCGAACTACAGCTTGTGAACATTCAGTTTAATAAAATGATCCCTGTATCCTTGTAATTATGTATGCAGGGCTCCTTTAAATGGAAATATTGTAAGGTGAAAAAGCTTGCCTCAGAATCTGCAGAGACACCAGATTAATAATTTTAGCTGCCAACATTTTTAATTGGGTTTAAATGCCTGTTTTAATGAGTTAAATTAATAATAGCAACTCAGCTTTCATACACTTAAGTCTTTCATCTCTTGGGCAGCTGTATGCTTCTTAGGGTCAGTTTGTGTTGTGGACTTCTGCTGGTTACTCAGTAAAGTCAGCAAGACCTGTTAGGAGAAGGTGAATTTGTTAAGTATGCTGTCTCACGTGATCACTAGTCCTCAAAGGCTGATCTGGCAGTCAGTGTTTGATGTGTTTAATAAAGCATTTAAAGGCGATTAAAATATGCTGTTAGGGAGTTAAAATACTGATGACATTAAGAGCTTTCAGAACTGCAGTTTTCTCTAATATGCAGTTGTAGATGCTGCGTTAAAATGTAAATCAGATGAAACATAATATAAATCATTAGTAGAATGTTCATTACATTGTGAAGTGGACAAATGAGAGCAGTTGTGTACCCCCATTCTTACACTGTCAGAGAAAAGTATCTTTGAATGTGAGATAACTCCCTGGTTAAGACCTCAATACTTTCTGCATCATATGAGTGGAGGTTTTCCTGAATACCCATGGTGAGGATGGTGTCAGGGTTATAATACAGAGTGATGTGAGGAGTGCCATTCTGAGAGCAGCCATTAACAAGGATCTACCAGACTACAGCAGGAGATAAAATGTGAGTTCTAACACAAGCCCTGCCTGAAGGAAAGGTGGAGAATGGGGGGGGGCAACAAAAAGTAATATAAAAGGAATGCACAGCCTGGCAAATGTTTTGGCTGGCTTTGGATGTTGTGCATAGGGCTTTCTGTAAAAAAGCAGTATACACATTTCATAAAATGATTATTACTGTTACAGTAAAAAGGTCCGTGTTCTCACCTGTACAGGGAATCTTGTTGTGCCAGTTGTCTGTGTGCTTTGATTTACATGTGCAAGATAAAATGTTGGGTTAAGAGTTATAGGGGGCTTACTCATGTGTCCTCATGTCATGAAATCTCATAAATCACTTGCTCATTTGTGTTAGCCAAAAGAATAAGTGATTGTCTGAGTCCATTGCGCACGCAGTATTTTGGGGACTTTTCTGTCTTCCCCAAAGTTGTGCGACCATGAGTTGATATATGTAAGTTCAGGGAATGCAGGGTGCTGGTTTTGAGCCACCCCACTACTTTGTAAGCAACAAGCAGCTTTTGAGAGTGCAGGAGTGAGCATTTGTAATGCAAGGGATTATGTTCCAGTCTCTTATAGTGAAAATGCTATGCCCAGCTTTCTAACAATGGTATATCTTGAACCAGTTGAATTTAAACATAAATGAGCTTATTCAGCTAGTGGGGCAGTGGGCATCATAAACTCAGCTTACCTAACGGTATTTGCAAACTACATAAAATTTTAACCAAAGTAATAACATAAGACAGGGGTCCAGGGAAGTAAATAGTGTGGGAAGAAATAGCCAGGGAATTGTTATGGCTAGGCTTGTATAGGCCCTAGGGCCGATAGCGTAGTACCATCCCATGAACCTAAGATGGCCAATATGTTGGGTGCTGATAAATTTGCAAAATTTTATGTGGAGAGAATGTCTGCAATAGGCAAATATTTGGGCAGAAGTTGATAATACATCATAATCTTAAAAGTGTTGAAGGAAAAAAACAAGTCCAAGGAAGGGATCTTTGACAATACCATGAAGAACAGACTTGCTATCAACTGTATGCTCCTGGACTGCAAATCCCTGCTGCAATGCTTGATGAAAGTATGCATCTGTGAATTTGCGAACATAATACATCTGTCTACAATAGAAAGCTTTCTAAAACAATCACTAGATGAGTTCACACTAACATTAGAATGAGGTATGACCTCCTTGATAAAAATTCTGTTGATATTCCCTTCATAGAAGAAAAGAAAAAAAAAAACGAAAAAGAAAACGTAGATTGAAACAGATATTTGGGCATGGTTTGGTTACCGGAGGCAAACCTTACCCTATCCAGGCAAGGAGCCAAACAACTAGTCACTTTTCTTAAGCTCACAGACAATTTTAAAATAAAATTAGAGCTAAATTAAACATTGAGGGTTTATGGGATATGTTCCTCTCTGTTCTGAAATTCTGGGCAAACTACTGGAAGATGGACAGAATACTTCAGGGAAAGGTCTGAGACTATTTTCAAGAGAAAAAAATAGCTCACAAGGGTCATCCCATCATTATAAAAAGCAAAGCAAGCCTCTTTATGCATAAGGCCTTGCAGCTCTGAGATACAGTAGGCAGAGGTCATAGCCTCCAGACAAAGTGTCTTCCGGACACAAATGTCAAAAGCCATAAAGCCGATGAGTCTGATGGATGAGTCAGCATGTTATTTATCAACTTTAAATCTCAAGGTAGAAAAAAGTTCTTCACAAGAAATTGAAGATAGAGATCAGTTTCAGAATCTTTTTAATGAGATGCTGCTAGGACAAAGTTCTCCCTTTATTTATTTATTTATTTATACTTGTTTACCAGGGTAGTGCACTGATCTCAATGAACCATTTGCTGGCACAGCCCGGGTGACTTTGATCACATAAGAAATGAACAAAAAATATTTCCAGATACAAGGATATGTTGAAAACTAAATATAAATATATTTATATATATATATATATATATATATATATATATATATATATATATATATATATATGGGTCCGCTTTTTAATTTTGAAAGACCAAAATCTTGAGTTTTGAGATACCGAACTCAAAACATCGAGATTTTGGAATCTCGAAAGTGAAAAGTGAACCAAAAACAATGCTTTTGCAAGGGGGCAAGCCCCCCTGCAACCCCCACACCGCCTCTACTTTAATATACCAACTCTGAGATTGCGTTACACTGAAGAGAATGGTAAGTGATACAGGAGCGTTACCGTTCTCTTCACTGTACCGCAATCTCAGAGTTGGTAGATTTAAAGAGGGGGGTGTGGGCTTCCAACATTATTTTTACCTGTTTTTTTTTTGTTTTTTTTTTATTTGTTCACTTTTTAATTTTGAGATTCCAAAATCTCGACTTTCTGGGATTGGTATTTTGAAAGTCAAGATTTTGGTATTTCAACATTAAAACGTGTATAATATATATATATATATATATATATATATATATATATATGTGTGTGTGTGTGTGTGTGTGTGTGTGTATAGATATATATAAATATATATATATATATATATATATATATATATATATATATATATATATATATATATATATATATATATATATATATATATATATCATTTATATATTCACATCTTTACAAATGCAAATATGCAAGAATATGCTACAATATTTAGCTCAAAAAGCAGTTAATATCAAAACATGGGTGGAAAACTGGAATTATGCTTAGCATACCTCTTAACCTCTTTTAGAGCAAAAAATGTGGACAAGGCCTAAAATAGTGGGGGGACAAAGAGGGACAGATTTTTAAATATTGCTCTTACAAACCTAGAAAGCTGATAGAATAATAGGTTTTACATTAGCATTAATTTTCTGAAGGAAGTGGAGTCTTAAACTCAAATATTTGTCATTATTTAATTACTTCAATCCTCAACTATTTGCCAGAAAAGTACAGATTTTAGGAGGAACAAACCAAAAATATGAGGCAAAAATCTGGACATTCTGCGAATATCTGTACAGTTGAGAGGTATGCTTAGCAGAGCTTTACCTATTATATTTAGCCATAATGACTGAGATGGCTTATGCTACAGGGATAGCAGCATATCATTATATAAAGAGGTAGGAAGACATTAGATAGTTGCAAAGAAAGATACCATGGGGAGAAAACAGAGAAAAGGTGTGACAATCATGCAGACAAAAGAGGAGTAGAAAGGAGAGAAGTGTGAGAGATGCAAAGTGAAGAGGTTGTAGGATGAATTAGAGGTAGGAAGTAAAGGGGACGGCAAGATGAGATAATGAATGGTGAAACAGCGATAAAGGGGTGTGTGAGGGAGCTGCAGAGTTCATATAACATGAGCTGAGTGATTGTAACTGCATTTTACTTGTGTGAAGAGGTGTTTCTTGACCTGTTGTCTGAAGTCAGAGTACTTTTGGATGTCTCAGACTGAGAGTGGAATGGAGTCATACAGTATAGATAGTAAGATGGAGAATGCTTGGTCAGCACCATCAGGTTTACCTTTTAGAGTTAGTAGAGGCTGTTCAGATTGAGAGATACAACTGAGATTATTTGTGGAGGTCTTGGTGAAAAGTTTATGAGTGAGATGGGTCAATGTCTCAGGAGAAAGGGTTTTGTGAATTAGTGATCCTAATAGGAGGTTGTCTCTCAAATGTACTGGGAGCCATTTAGTTTGTTGGAGAATTAGGCAGTCGTGTTCATTACTGGGGAATTATTAATGAGCCGTCAGATTTCATTGGAGGTGGTTTGTAAGATGGCAGCATTTTTCTTTAGGGCTGCAGCTATAATGGTTAGTCTATATCTGAGTTGAGATAAGTGTATGCCTTTGCCTATGACAGCGTTGGCTGGTTTGGACAGAAGAAGCAATATCTTGTTCAACAGGACAGTAATGTATTGATCTTTTTGTGTGTGTGTGTTTTGAATGTCTTTTTGAAAGTTAAGAGGTTGGTCTAGTCAAATGCCAAGATTTGAAGGCTGTCGTAGTTTATATGGTGGTATTGTTAACATCTTTAATTTTTAAGGAACCTGGGTACTTTGGCCATTTTTTGGTTGGTTCCAAACAGCATTACTTTTGTTTTTGAAGGACTGAGTATAAGTTTCTGGTCTATTAGCCTTTGGTTGAGGGTTTGGGTGTCATCTTGGCGCTGAGTTTGTATAACAGAGTAATAGGATTTGTTTGACTTGTAGATAACCATGTCTTCTGCATAAAGAAGTAGAGGTATCTGAGGATGATCAGATGGGAGTTTGTTGATAAATATGGAAAATAGCAGATGGGTTAAAGTGAAACCCTGGAGGACTCCTTCCATAAGAGAAGCTGTTTCAGAGGTGGTGGTGCCTACTTTCACCTTGAAGGATCTATTGGTGAGGAAATGTACAAAGCAAGGTTTTACATTATCACTAATGCCTATTTCAGTTAATTTGTCAAATAGTTATGGTCAATTAGACCAAAAGGCTTTTGTGAGGTCAGTAAATATGGGTACTGTCAGTTTGCCTTTGCCCATTTTGGAGAGAATATCATCTGGGAGGGAGTAAAGATATGTTATGGTGCTGCATCCAGACCAGAATTCCTCTTTCTTCCAGGTTAGAAGATGGTATTGATGTAAATAAGCAGTAATTCGGTTATAGATATTTTTTTCTAGTATTTTACCTAAAGTGGGAAGTATTGAGATAGGACGGAATTGTGAAGCAGTAGTTGGCTTGAATAGGAGTGAAAGTTGCTGTTTTCCATATCAGAGACATAATCGTATTAGTTAAGCAGAGGTTGTATATGTGGAAACTCGATAAACCATGCCAACCAGGGAATACAGCCACACTACAGAATTTTATTTGATGAGCACTTTCGTTATTTAATAAATAACTTCTTCAGATCCGATCTGAAGAAGTTATTTATTAAATAACAAAAGTGCTCATCATTTAAAATTTCCTTGGTTTAGCTTATGTTTTTCAGAGATTGTATAAGTGAATGAGAGGTTGAAAGATGAAGTCCTTACAAAGATGAATAAACCAAGGGGTTAGGTCATCTGAGCATGGCAGAGTATCTGTTTGTATTTGGTCAAATTGTGTTTCAGTTTCTTTGGCTCTAATCTGTTTGAAGTGTAACAGTGGAATGTAAGGGAGGGGGTTGGTGGTTGTGGGAATGGTAGGTTTGTGTTATTGATGTGTGGCACATTAGTGGAATTTACAGGAGTGGGGGGTTGTTGGCTGGGGGAGTGGTAGGTTTGTGTTGTTGATGTGTGGCACATTAGTGGAATGTACAGGGGCCGGGAGTTGTTGGCTGTGGGAGTGGTGGATTTGTATTGTTGATGTGTGGCACATTAGTGGAATGTAAAGGGGGGGTTGGTGGCTGTGGGAATGGTAGGTTTGTGCTGTTGATGTGTGGCACATCACTCAACTCAATAAGGAAATCAGTGCATGGGAGTTTGCATGTGGTGGTCGTACAGGAGGTTCAAGTGAGCAGAGTTATGTTGCATTTTTTTACCAGTCAGCAGATTAATTTCTCTCTGTCATCTTTTAGACTTCCTTTCATGAAGCCAAAAAAGGACAAAAATAGGAATATTTATAATGGTATAACTAAGTCATAAATCAAAAGGATGTTTAAAATAAGGCTATCTTATGAGATTAAAAACAGAGGTCCAGATGGAAAGCTTTTATAAATCACTTTTTGTCAGCAGGAAGGAACTCCAAAATATCTGTTAGGAGATCTGTGGAGCAGACATCTGTAACTGTAGAATTTGAGTTAACAAACAGTAATGTCCTTTCCTCACTAAAGTGGGATTCTTAGCATTCAGAATAGGAGAGACCAAGGACCAAAGAGATGGAAACCATGCCCTTCTTGCCTACCATTAACAATCATAATGAGTTTTAGTCCTCCTGACTAAAACATTGCAGTAGAGAAGGAATCAAAGGAAGTAAACTAGCTGTACTTAAGGGGGATATGACACAAGGACCAGATGCACTCCCTCTTGGTATCCTTAGGAGTTTGGCCAGTGTGCTAATAGATTCCCTGATGGAGATCTGTGCCAGATCTCTTATAAGCAGAGGTGCAACTGAAGAAGCAGAGATGATAACAGTGAGATCCTGAGTGCAAGGCAGGCAGCAAAAGAAAAAAAAAGTCCTGCAGGACAATTAGCCTAACAGAGGTGGAAGGGAAAATTACTGAGAAAATTTTACGGCAAATCTAGTTGCTTTTCTGGAGGAGAAAAATAACATAGGTTCATGGTTAGAAGAATCAGTCAGTCAGAAATGATCCCATTCAAAAAGTGCATTACAGGAGAAATTGATAGTAGAGTAACAGGTCACATGGCCTGTTTGGATTCAGGAAGGCCTTTGACTTGCTGTTATACAAGAGACTGTTGAGAAAACTGCTGAAACACTGGTATGTCCTTTAGGAGTCATTTTCATATATCCCATGGACCTCCAGAACAGAAAGTTTAAAGTACTACTCAGTGAAGACTCTAGCTTGGCTGCGTCTTTCTTGCAGCTTCCAACATTTTCTATGTTTGATCACATCCAAGCCGTGTATCATGCAAAAACAATTTCAACAAACCTTGTAAGTAATAATACCTCCATCAGATAAAGTAATCAATCATGGACTAATACGATACCCTATAACCTATAATAGTAATCCAGCTATCCATCCTCAACCCCTTTTTCCCATTTTGCACATGGGGGCGGGGTGTCACTTCAACAGTTACCCTATAATAGTAATATTGCATTCTTTTTAGCTGGCACGTCTTAAAGCACTTTTACTTCACTGTGACGTAAAGGACTCCTTTATTAATGCATTAATAACAACATTGTTCACTGCTCAGGGATGGCTTTCACTTGTTAGACTTACTAACAATAATCCTCTGTGAACTACTTATATCATAACCTTATAAATAAGTACAGTTCAAGCTCATTAGAGACAAACAGTTTTACCTCTTCACAGTGAAATCACACTTGTGCTTATTACCAGGCCTATATGACATCATTTATAAATAGCTACTTCTGGGAGACCTTTTTTTTTTTTTTTTAAACTAAACACCTTTATTGAATTATCACTTGTGACATAGGCAAATTTACATCCATATAAAAGTAATCAAACTATAATTATCTACAGGGAATTATTACCAGTCTGCCTCCATGTTATCAGTGGTAATCATGTACTTGACCTTACTATTAATAAACCCCCTCTATTACTAGTTGTGCTATGTGAAACCACCATTTTACCCTTATTCATGCCCACTCAGTTTTAATGTATCCTTTTAAATGGCACTGAAACAAAACTGAACACAAATGCAACATTTAAAGCCCGTGTTGTACACATCTTTCTACAACAAATCCTTTAAAATAATTTTAATTCAAGATAATTTGCAAATAATCAGTAAAATGAACAGATGTGACCAAAAACATGACATTTTAAATTCTTTATCATGCTAAGTTATTTTAATATAACCCTTTAATTGACAGAGGTTCAAAACTGGGCATAAATTTAACCTTACAAAATGTGTATGATACAAAACTAATTTTAAATAACAGTGATTTAAGGTTGTCATCATGAATATAGAATTGTGATGCCTATACCATGATCTCTTTGTTACAAGCCATTTGAAATAATTTTGATTCAAGAATGCTGCAGGTAATCGGTAAGATGAACAGTCATAAACATAAACATAATTTCATCTTGACCAGCTATTTTAGAATAGCCTTTTAAATTTCATTGGTTCAACACCTGGCACAAAATATAACTTCACAAAGCTTATGTCATATAAGTCTCATTTTAACAACCCCCTGTTAATTAACATTGATTCAAGAACATTGTCATTAATTAGTACGATAAGTGGTCATACAGTAATAAGCAAACAAAATAATAATAATAGTAATAATAATAAGAATAATAGCATGTCCGACCTAATTCTCACCACCATATAATGTGTCACGTCACTGTTATCTGGACCCTCCTTCATTAAGTACATTGTTGAAATGCTACATGTAATGTAAATTAACAGCACACATGCAACGTTAGTAATAGCAACCCTTCAAGAATTCCATATAACCCGTGTAAATTCAACAGACGAGTACAGATATACCAGTTCAAATCCATGTCATGTATAACTAACTTTAACACATCCTTTTAGTACCATCGATTCAAAGTTAACATGGATATAACACTGAGAAACCTTTGTCATAGCATTAATGGAAGGTCATAATACATAAGCATCTGGCAAAAAATGTATCGTATTATGAGCCCCGTAATATTTTCTTAGTCGTTGCTCAGGAAACTGTTTCCTCTTTAGGTTTGGTGTTACTTTTCATCCAGTTGAAAGGCAAATATCAGTCACTGACACTAATAAAGGTTGCAGTTCCCTAGCTATTAAGCATCAGCTAGACACCAACAGGACTCCTTACTGCAAAGTCTCTTAGTTTCTGGTGAAGTGCATTTTTAAATTATAAACTTATTGTCAAAGTAAGAGCATTTAATCCCATAACCTGTTTAGCGCAGCACGTCACTTATTGCATTTCCAAACAGTGAACAGCTCTTGGCCACCTTAGCCAGAATTTTCTGTCAGAATCAGGTGTAGTCTTGTGACCAAAGTTACATCATTCTTCTTGCCCACATGACTCACTTCTCACTGTACGCGGCACAGTTAACTCACTGTCCCTTTAATCATGTACCTGCTCAGACTTTTCTTCCATTTCAGCAATACCAAAGCTTCCGTTCCCTTTATCCTGCCTCATCTGCCAAAGATTATTTACTCACAGAACCTTACAATTGTAGTAGCCCTTGCAGCCTATCCATCAACAGCTGAGCTGTAGTCAGTACCATTTCTGTTAGGGAAAAATAACTTTCATATGGATGGAAATTATGTCTTTTACCTTAGCTTATTCTGTCAATACTCATGGCAACTTAATATATTCGATATCACACATTAGACTCTAGGACAACTCTTACCAGACTTTTTGGCCACCAAACCAGGACTGAAACACTAAAGGCGGAGGAGTGTCCATATTCACCAAGGATATTCACACCTCCAGGCTAGTTGCCCAACACAATGCATCTGAAATTCTACAGGTGCAACTAACACTAGGTAAGACTAATCCAAATTATAGCTTGATACAGATCCCCCACCATGCCCCAAGATTCTCACTGCACCTTTCTAAATATACTGGAAAATATTAAGATACAACCAAACACCCTAATACTGGGTGATTTCAACTACCCTGCTATTAACTGGGAAAACTACTTGGGTACCAACACCTTTGCCCAACGGTTCTTGGAATTCATAAATTCCAACGCCCTGGATCAACTAATCCATAGTCCCACCAGGGGCT
This sequence comes from Protopterus annectens, assembly GCF_019279795.1. Classification (NCBI taxonomy): domain Eukaryota; kingdom Metazoa; phylum Chordata; order Ceratodontiformes; family Protopteridae; genus Protopterus; species Protopterus annectens. The sequence goes on along the minus strand of NC_056746.1, from coordinate 1,300,268,296 downwards.
CAAATATCCTAGACCTGGTCATTACCAACATGGGAGATCGATGCTCCACAGCAGTGGTCACCCCCTCGTTGGTCAAGTCTGACCATAAGCTAATCACCCTTGACATCCACATCCCACCCCACCCCCCAGTAGTGAAACCACCATAGAAAACATCTCCAAAGCCAACTTCATGCTACTCAAGTAAAAGTGACAAACTTCATGACACCCATGCAGACAGGAACTGAAAGTTCGACTGCTGAATCCTACACTAAAGCACTGTATGAGCACATCCACTCGTGCATGAATCATGCCATTCCAAATAGAACCAAGACACTCTCCTCCAAAAAAGGAAGCCAATCTGGTGGTCCCCTGCCATAAACAAACTATACAACAGAAGGAAGAAACTGTTGCAGTAAAGAAGAAAATCCCAAGATGCAAAATACTCCCTTACCAGACTCAGTAAGAAGCTGAGATCCCTCATAAAATCCTCCATAGCTAGTTACGAAAATAAAATTGCCAAAGATTCCAAGGACAACCAAAAGGCACTTTTATAGTTATGTCAAGAATCTAAATGGCAATGCTCAGATCTGCTCTGAGCTACAACAGAATAGCATTAAATATACTGATCCCAAGGATATTGCCAATATTCTGGCAGATTGATTCAGTGCCAACTTCACCCCCCGTCTCACCCCTAAAGGGCCCAACTCAATACCAAAAGATTGCCAAATTCGGGTAATCACAGCCACACAGGTAAAAACGCACTCTCCAAAGCTAAGAATACAGCATCCATGGGACCAGACAACATCTCGGGCTGTGAACTACATGAACTACAAAATGAACTGGCACCTCACCTAAGTGTCATGTTTAATCATAGCCTCACCTCAGGCTTCATTCCTAATGAGTGGTGCACAGCTACAATTATCCCACTCCACAAGGGGGGATCCACCTTGGATCCCGGGAACTATCATCCCATCAGTCTGACGAGGCTGATCTGCAAAGCCATGGAATGCATTATCATGGAACTTATAAACAAAGACATTGGCAAACGTCAAACACTGGACCCCACCCAGTTTGGTTTCATAAAGGGCAAATCTTGTCTCCTCTACCTGATTGACTTCTTTGAATCAGTCTCCAGAGCCATGGATGAGGGGAAGGTGGTCCACACAGCCTATCTGGATCTTGCCAAGGCCTTCAACACCATCCCCCACTCTGGAATCATAGATAAACTTACTAAGCTGGGCATTAATTCCTACGTCACTCGATGGGTTGCCAACTGGCTTACTGACAGAATCCACACTGTAAAAGTAGCTGACTCGAAATCCAGCTCCAGACAAGTGACAAGTGGAGTACATCAGGGTTCAGTCCTGGGGCCACTCTTATTTGGCATCTACTTCTCTGAAGTACAGGCCAGCACTAAGGGACTTCGGCTAACAAAGTTTGCAGATGACTGCAAACTGGGAGCCATTACTGAATCCCCAAATGATGTGGATATTCTACAAAAGGGCCTTACAGAAACAGATGCTTGGTGCCAGAGCCATGGGATCAAGCTCAATGCCAAGAAATGTATAGTTATCCCCTTTGGGAAAAAAACATGTACCCATGAATTACCACATAAGTGGCAATATTCTAAACACCAAAAGTGTGATGTTACTTAGGGACACAGGTGGACAGTGGTCTCATCTTCGATAACCACATCACCACAACAGTCAGTTAATCCTTCTGTGTGGCACACCTCATCAGTAAGGGCTTTTCATCCAGAAAAAAGGAAGTCATTGTCCCACTGTATTCATCCCTCATTAGACCCATTATAGAGTACAACACCCCATTTGGTATGTACCTCACAAGACATCTGCAACAACTGGAAAGGCCACAGAAATACCTCACTAAAAGAATCACAAGCCTAAAGCAGATGCCCTGTGCTGACCATCTATAAAACCTCCAGCTATACTCTGTCGCATACCGCCTACTCAGAGATGATCTCTGCTTAGCATACAAGGCCATGTGAAACACAAAGCTGTTGGACATTCTACACTTAAAGAAATCCCAATCCCTCAGAGCCACATGCTCCAAGGATCTAAACCTGGTAATCACAATGAACAAAACATGCTGGAGGGATAGGTTCCTGACCCCCAGACTCCCCATACTGTGGAATAGACTACCCATACAGGTAAAGCTGAGCACCTCTTTGGACCTCTTCAAAAGGAACCTTGATGATTGGATGAGAGATAGGAAATTCACCCCGGGGATCACGTCAGTCACCCTGCTAGACAGGGGACCAGGGAAGTAAATATTCTGGGAAGAAATAGCCAGGGAATTATTATGGCTAGGCTTGTATAGGCCCTAGGGCTGATAGCTTAGTGCCAACCTATAAACCTATGAACCTATCAGCCCTTGAAAACATGAGCCGTTTGGCTTTGTGATTCAGTAGTCCAGTCACCACTTTCACCTGATGCCTTCCTGGGCACCTTCTTTTGTCTGATGTCCATAGCATTTTTGCCATTTGACAGTTACATTGCTCACTGGGTTGAGGCTTCTCTAGGTATCCCATGCTACTTGTAAAGCATCTCCTATTTCCTCTCATCTGAATCTGTCATTCCCAAAATGACATTATTACATCTCTAGCTCCAAATATGTGTAAATAAACTCACATTAAATTCTAAAGATACACTTTTAATTGGTATATTAAACAGAGCAACTTAAGAGGGCATTAACCTATTGGTACCAAAGGATCTCTCAAGATGTGACCCCTCAGAATGAGATCTAGGGACTCTTGTTCTGAGTAATCGTTTACCAAACCAGGGTGAATCTGGAAAACATATTATGTACAGCTTTATGGATAATGAAACTACGAGACTCTTGGGTGGAATTAGCAGAAGACCAGGAGGAGGAGAACGGGACCTGATGCTTAGTAAGCCCTTGCTTGTGCCTGCATAATTTCTTCCTGTGAAAGACCAGAGCATGTTTAAAGAGGTGCTTAGAAGTGATCAACAGAGAGAGCTTTGCACCGTTTCTGAAGGTCTTCTGTAATCTAAAGGCTAGAGTGTCCAAAGAGAAATGTCACCTTCTCCCAAAGTGTAGATCAAATAACTTTTGTCTCAAATCCTCATGAAAAGAAAACCTCTACCAGGCAATTCAGTGCAAATAAGCAGTGGTACCTCTGCTACACTAGGTATTAGAAACCTGCCTCCTAAACTGATCTCTGATGAAACCTGTGAGTGTGTGTGTGGGTGTGGCTTTGCGAGTTCAGGTTTTAGGGTCACTCTCTTAAAAGCACGGAGTGAGGGGCACTTGTCTGGTCTATGTTTCTCACTTCCAATGATGTAGATCAAGATTGTAATCTGTCATGTAAAGGTAGAGATATGCAGTAGAAGAAGAGGTCACCATAGAGTTTTTGGACATTTAAAGAGAGTTATGTGTTAAAGTCTTAGGGGTTCATGTCATGTTCTACTTGTCTGGATTCTCTTTGGAGCGTCTGTATAAAGCATTCTTCTGATTATCCTGTTACAGCATTCCCATGGCTGCCACACATAGGACAACACTCTACTTTCTCCAATGATAACTGGCCACTGGTTCTCTTATGTTGATACTATCAGGTTTGTGCGTAGAGAAAATGCAGCCGGTACTCGTGAGGCAACTGGTTCATGATACCGTAACCAGAAACTTATTCTGAAATTCTAGGCTTTTTAAAGTGTCATATACTTAGTATGAATTGTGCAGTTGGCTAGAAAGAATAGTGGACTACTAGTGTTTGTATACTTCTTAACCCAGTTGTATATCCAACAATGGATGAGGGGTAGGCTATGCCCAGTAAATGTGGAAACTCAAAATCTTTGAAGAACTAGGGAAGGCACCACCTGAAGGAAATTTCCAAGTCTTTACCAACTTCAGAGAGCATCTCAAAATGTGGCCTGTCTCTTATCTTATATTTTACCATCAAACTGGTACATGCCAGTGGGTTATACTGGGAAACATTACCTGCTTATTCAGGGGGATTAATAATGTGTGAGTCTATTGGTTTAAGGCCATAAAGTACCAATTCAGAGACCATCTTACACTCGCCTGCCTTGGAGTACTGATTCAAATACTTCTGTGAGTTCCAGGAAGACATTTTTTGTTAATTGCGTATTGTCTATGGGTCTAGGAATAGTGTTGGTTAAGGACAGGATGGCTGTACAAGCCTGTCCTCTTTTCTGAAACATGCAGATGGCTCACTTAACTAGTTTTTGAGCTGCATTGTAATTGCTTTTTCCAGGGTTTTGAATAATGAAGAAAACGTGATGTTGGACTGTAGGCTTCTGACGTCCTGTAGGCCATATCTGGGAAGTGGTATGTTTGTTGTTTTCCCCAGCTGTCAAAGTAAAATCTAACATCAGTGAAAAGTCTATGATATGATACAATGGTTCTGCAATAAGTGTGCCATAAGCTTGGAGAAATTTGGGTATATCAGCTCCTGCCTGCCCATAGCTGGGACTTTAGTAATTTACTTTTAGAATACTTCAGTAAAATGGAAACTGTCAGAGGTAGCATAAATGTTACTATCTCTGTTATTTCCTTGGCTCATACCTGGCCATAGATTAAATGCTAAATTGGGACTGACAACCTAATCAAAATGATCATAGCCTTAGTATGCAGTTTCCATTTATGTTGGGGGAAACATTGTCTTTTTTTTTTTTTTTTTACCCCAACCAATTAGAGTGTTAATTTCATTCCATAAATTTATTTTGATATCTTAGTAATGTTTTGGTGCTGCTGAAAGGAATTTGTCATTGTATTGTTGGCGAACCTCTAGTAGTAGTTTCTGATACAGCAGTATTGCTGGTAGTCAGCCTTAATGTTACTACATTTGCATGTTTTTCTTCTGTCTTTGCTTTCTATGAAGACTTGCCTAATCTCTGCTGTTATCCGGTTCTCTTAGTTTTAGTGGGGTAACATTTGTTTTGTAGTGGAAGTAGTATGTTAACTAAATATTGCAGGTCTGTGCTACAGTTAGATATGCTGTTATATTATTGGATAGTGTAGCATATAAATCTGATCTACATCTATAATTGTTTTGTGACTTGCAAAAACTGTGGTTTACCAAACTACATATGTAAAATGTACAGCAGTCTATGTAGACAAAACAAATAGATGTTTAAAAGAGAGAATATCTCAGCATTGCTTAAATATTTATAGATGCTTTCAAATTAACATACTTGCTAAGCATGTAATAGGCAGAGCTAATGATCATGGTTTTCGTCTTAGAATAATTCAAAAGACAGAAGTGAGAATGTAACACTTGAAACAGAAATTATAGAAAATATATTGATTACATACTTTCATGGCAGTTCCCACCAGAATTAAATGGTTTTGCTAGTATTAACATCCAACCCCCCCCCCCCCAGGTAAGGCTGATGCACAGGCCCAAAAATCCTCAATGTTAGTCAAAAAAACAAAGCCAGCACCATGTAAACATACCCAACCTTCTTTTATTGTGGCAACAGCATAAAATTCAGACCGGTTTCGGCAACCTTGCCTTCTTCAGTGATAAATACAAAAGCACAAACCACTGATGTTCTTCGTGTTTCACTGTTGCAGTCATCACATTTAGGTTATCTGCTTGCAGTAGCCCTCAGTCAGCTGATTATCAAAGTCTTGGGTCCTGCATCGGTTGCTGTCTCATCTTCCATGACGTCATGTAGTCAGGGGTATAAAGCATGCAGCCAATGCCATTACCCCAGTCTTTCTTGCCGTGCAGTGCCCGAAGCAGAAGCAGTTTGCAAGTGCCGGTCAGTCGACTCCTGAAATTTTTGTTTTTGAATTTCAGAACTGAAGTCTTCAATTAGAGCTAAATACCCTGTTGTTGAAACTTTTTCTTGCTCTAAACCGATGTCAGCAAAAGTCAGTAATTGTATTTCTTGTGGAAAGCAAATACCTCACAAAGATTTTCATTCGTACTGTATTCCTTGCCTAGGCCCTGACCACGATGTACCTCGCTGTTGGTTTTGTACCTTATTTAAGCAATGAACTATTCGTAGTCAGTATATTTATGTTTCTAAATATTTTGGTACTCTATTCAATTATTCAGATATGTCTTCGGTAAGCCATCCGACTACCGACATTCCAAAAAAACGCAAAGATAAAGACAGAGACAGGCCACCTACATCCAAAGCTGCCAACGATGCTTCTCCTAAGCCAGTCATCAGTTCACTGGTACTCAGTGAGGTGCTTTTGCAGCCCTGATACACACTACTTCAGATTCGCAGGCCTCTACTGAGACCCATTCAGAGTCCAGTATGCCGCGAGATGCTTCATCTGTGGAACCTGCGAATGTCTCTACCTTGGATGGGTCCGGAGCCACTGTGCAGGCACTGGCTTCTGAGGGTGTAGTCAGGCCTACTGACTTGCGTATTAAACCGACGCCATCTTCTTCTTCAAGACCTAAAACTCGAACTATGCCTAGAAAACCGACGCCCAGACCGCATGGTCAGGCCTCTATGCCTAAAAAACAGATGATAATAAGTACAAAAGCACAAACCGCTGTTACTTATACCATGGTTAATTATCATTACATCATGATATATCAGCATTTAAAGCAACAACAACATCAATTTGTCAGGACTGTATTCTACAACATATATTACAGGTGGTCATTAAGCCCTGGAGAGAATAACCCCCCCCCCTCCAAGTTTAATGATCCAACCTCTTTCTTTTGTATTTAATAATTCATGCCACCCCAGTTATTTGTCCTGTCCCTCCCATACTTTATCAATAATCATGAAATGAAACTTAGCATTACTGTGTTTAAGTGTGTGTTTATATAGGGCATCTGATGTACGTTTATTCCAGATATCACTAAAGTGTTCAGATATACGGACCCGCATATATCTCAAAGTCTGCCCTAAATAAAAGGCAGCACATGAGCATGTCACTAAGTACACCAGTCAATCTGATCCACAATTCACAAAGTATCTGATGTCATATACTCTACTAGTATTCTTACTAGAGAACTGTTTTGTTTTTAACATATGTCTGCATGACGAACAATGCCCACACGGGAGTGATCCATAAACTGTTTCACCAGTCAACGTACACTGTTGTCCTGTACCTTGGTCCCTGTTGCCTCATTTCTAATGGTTGAAGTAAGAGCCTAATGTTCGCCCTCTTCTATATTTAAACTGAAATTTCGCCATGAGAAAACTAGATAATACCTCATTGGCTAACAGAATATTCCAATTTTGGTTGATAGTATCCCTAATAATGTTAATATTCCTGCCATACGTAGTGACAAACCTGATGGTATTCTCATGACCACTCCTTTTGCCATGATATTTCAACGTTTCAGACCTATCTCGACTGGCTACCCATTTTTTGGCTGACCTGATGTTATTATATTGGTAACTCCTATCCAAAAATCTTTGTGTGAGATCATCCTCAAAATATTGATAGCTATCTGAAGAAGAACAAATTATTTTATGAATTGAGATATTTTCAATAATGTGGTGAGGATGCAAACTGGCAGCAAATAACAAATTATTATATTGTGGATTTCTTACTGACTTTGCTGACTTCTTACTTTGCTGATTTTTAGACATTTTAATGTGTTTCACTGATGTTGTGAATTGATTGGCTGATAGAGTCATGTGATTATTATTTAAAGTAGATGGAATGAGGGGTTAATTTATAGCATTTGATGAAGAACAACACTGGAAAGCTTATGCACTTCTTTTTTTGCTTAGCTTGTATGTCTTGTGTAATAATTTCAGTAATCTGCAGCTCCTGAGGACTTTTTCCAGTTTGCTTCATCTTTGTTTTAAGCTTCTATTTAGTCGTCCTCACTTTTTTTTTGTTACTTTGGATATAATAATAACTTCCCATCATTCTCATCTTTCAAAAGCACATTCAGAGCTCATTTCAACACAAAACGATCCTCTCCTAAATGTGGTGACACCTAATTATTTCTGTTGTCCACAACCTTTCCGTTTGAGTGCAGGAATTCTCAGTGTTACTGTGTCTTTCTTTCCTTTCTGCTCTCTCGGCCTTTATTCCTTTACGCAGTTATCCCCCCTCTGTGCCATTACCAGCCTAACCTAGCTTACTCGGCTGTATCACCTCCCTAGTTCCTCTGTACACCTTATCTTTTCATTTCTCCTTTTCCTTTGTTGTTGCTTTCCACACACTGGATGCTTATTAAGTACCTTTGGCCTCTGCTTGTAAATACCACATGTATACATTTTTATAATTGCTTTGCATTACTAATTACTGTTTAATTTTTGGAGTTGTATGTTGTAATTGTTGCATGTTTGGACTTATAGGTTCAAAGGTTCATAGGTAGGTACTAGGCTATCTACCTGAGGGCATTTATATGTTGTAATTGTCAGCCAGACACATACTCACATGATTTAAGAAAAAAGTTTTGCAAGTTATATGTACCATTTCCTGCTTGAAATTAAACACCATCAAGTGTTGTTAGTTAGGAACTAGAAAGGAAGGAAGAGAAGACAAAATTCTATTATAAATATTATAATATTATAAATATATATCTATATAAATATAAATATTATAAATACAAGATAAGCCCTGAACAAAGCTGAACTTAAATATGCAGTCTGTTTTGTAGTCACTTTTATGCAGACTGAGTTCAGTCCTTGAAAACATTTGCATCCAAAATAGCTGAAGGTGCACTACCAATGCCATGGCTAGAGATGGGAACCATATTTAGAATGCAGGACAGGTCATCTCACCACAGTATATTGTCTGAAACATAATAGTGGCATCTAATATGCTTACAATTCAGTCTTCTTATTTATGGTCTTTTAAACCCATGAACACTCTAAAATTTGACATAGGGTAGATACTCTAAATGAAAAAGGAAAGTTTTCAGAAAGGCATTTTTAAATTGTACTAGGAAATTGCACAACAAGATATGCAAATTTTGTGGGTTTGTTGATATTAAAGACCAAATGATAAATGACAGGTAATTCAACAGCACAAACCACCAACAAAAGTCTGAAAATGTGGTAGTCAGTGCACTGTGGAGCACTCTGGTCATATCAGTGGCCTTAAATAAATTGTCTCAATTTTGATTAAGTTTTTATTGAAGCTTGTCCTGCATTGGGCCATTTTGAATATGAACCTGGCAGACGGAGTCCCCTATACCCTTAATCTGAGAGTCTAGCTTACCCCCAGACCAGGGGCCACTCCTGGACAGTTAGTTGACAAAGAGTTCACTGATAACTTATTATCCTCAAACTGGAGAACTCCATAGGTCACATCCTATGGTGGTATCATCCTTAATGAGCTTGGGTTTCCCCTTACCCTAAAAATCCCACTGCTAAATAGCGGACTGGACAAACAGGACTCCATCAGTACTGGTCATTAACCCACTTACATTTCTAAGCATGCACCAGCACTGGCTACAACAGGTGAATATGGTGCTTTACAGGGGCTTGTCCACTGCCCTTCGTACTGCCTTACTGCACCATCCAACTGCCAGTGGGTGTCAATAATGCAGTAAAACAGGCTGTCTCCTTTCCCCAGGATGGGTGCATTGGCATTAGCCAGTCACTCACACCTTCCCTGACTGGCTATTGCAGTGCCCAGTGCTGCTGCTTGGACTTCAGTCATCTGTGTCTTAGTCGGGCTAAATCTGTCTACACCATGGACCCTGCTCACTTGTGTTTTCTAATTTGCTATTGTCACAAAGTAAAGTAGCATCTTGCAAGCCATGAATAAATATGGCAAACAAACAATAAGGTGAAGGTAACCATGGTGTGCCTAGCTACGTCAGAAAATCAGAATGTTTGTAAACTGCAGTGTTCTTACTTCTATTACTTAAGTTTGTTTTGTGTAGACATGATAAAACAAATCATACCGGAGTACAGTAATAACTCTTTAAGATATAAACTGCCTTTTGCATTGACTGTTGTGTTTAAAACAAAAATCTTCTATTCAAGGTCACAAACTGTAAGCCTCCCATTTGAACACAGATGCTGTGTTAAAACCTTGCTGAAGTCAAGAGCAGTGTTGTTAGTTGAGTAAAAGTTTCTACATGTACCCTAAATAAAATAAATGTGTATACCTCTGAACTGGTATGGCAACTGGAACTTTGTTTGCTTTATACTTTCGTTTGACAACTCCAAGTATCGTTGTTCAAAATCTATGTAAATATTTTTGCTTCATTATTAATGCACTGTGGCTTGGGCTTTGGCTGAAAAGGATATGCAGATTATTCCACTCTCCCAGTTAACAAAATAAAAATAAAGTAAAACACTATTAAGAATTTAGACTGCCATTACTGTCACTAAATAAATGGTAGCAAATCCATGATAGTTTAGCAGATTATACTGGTGTCCTAACTGAAGTCACTGTTGCATTATTCCTGATGTATGGGTTGCCACCACTGACATCCATCCAAGGTACCAAAGCTTTACCTACATCTGATGCATGACCTCAGCTCAAATGCATTGGAATATACAGATGGATGGATGAGCTTGGAACCTCAGACTATCTCACCTCAGCCCAAACGCAAGTCATGCATTCATTGGACTGATCTCCACTTGGACATTGGTACTTTTGCTTAGATCATTTACCCAGATAAATGTCCCATTGGGGGGAACCTTCCTTTTACTTATGTTATAAGGGTGAGTGTGGTAGGCAGATTCCTTGCAATGACTTGCATATCAAGTGTCTCTTTTGCCTTCGACATGGAACAGGATCACAAATCGTGCTCAATCTGTCAATCATGTGTTCAAAATTATTCACTTTAGAACATTAAAAGCCCATAACATTGAAATTCAAAACACCGAGACCAAAATCTTGAAAATTCAAAACACTGACAACTCAAAACATTGAATCCCATAACACTGAAAATACATAGGAAACCAACATTTAATATATGCCAGCACAACTACATACAGAAACAAATAAAAAAACAAACCAAATTATACTTCTAAAACTATAAGAAGGGGGAAAGCCCCCTGCACCCCCTGCTACTTAAATATATCAACTCCAAGATCATACTACACAGAACAAAACAGCAAACATACCATTCCGCGCTTCATGACTGCCTGTTTAAATTGTAAAAAACTATCGTCAACCTTCTCTTAGAAACACTACTTCACTGTTAAAACATTACACATCACTATATATCTCTCCAATACTTAGTGGAGTTTCATAGGTAACCTCAGTCATGTTCCCTTCTTACTTGCTATACTACAACACAACACATCTTAGTGTAGTATAGGGCGATCTCGGAGTTGATATATTTAAGTAGCAGGGGGTGTGGGGGACACAGCCCCCCACATGGGGGGTGCAGGGGGGCTTGCCCCCTGCTTATACTTTAAGAACTGTAATATGGTTTCTTTTTTATTTCTTTCTATATGTAGTTGTGCTGGAATATAGTACATGCTGATTTCCTATGTATTTTTAGTGTTATGGGATTCAATGTTTTGAATTTTCAAGATTTTGATCTCAGTGTTTTGAATTTCAGTGTTATGGGCTTTCAATGTTCTAAAGTGAATCCGTTCAAAAAACCCTTTGGTCCAGAATTTCCTCTCTAAAAATCTTTCTAGAGACTCTATGTCTTAAGGGCTTAGGCCACTCCAAGATGGCCAAATCTGTATCCTCAGATCTCACTCTTCCACAGAAAAAAAAGTTAAAGAGGCCTAGAACAGATCCGTAGTTCAATGTTTCAGACTCCGACATACCCATTGAGGTTCAAGAACCTGTGGTAGGCCAGGTTATTTCTCAGTTGCCCTGCGCCAAGACCCTGTCAGAGGCTGGTATGGCTCTTGAGGCCTTACAGACTGCTGATATGCCCAAAGAACCACTACTTATCATTCCCGAGGGACCTCATGGCTTCCCTCAAATTTTAGTTAGGGAAGAGATCTCAGGCTCCTTAACAGAAGTTAGACAGGATTCTGAACCTCTGCATCTCATCCTGGTAGATGTCATGCCTAAAAAGAAAAAGCAGAAGACCAGGCATGTGGCCTCTCTCTCAGTAGCTAGGAAATATGAGTGGATAGATTCATCACAGGGGTTGCTCAAAGCTATTACGTCTTTGACTCCTCCCTCTTTTGGGTCTTCTGAACCACAGGCTGCTCCTCAAAAACCTGTTTTGGTTTATTCTTCTTCTGAGGAAGAGCAAAAATATGATTCTGACTGTTCATTAGACCAGGATCATGGGGTCATAGGAAGTTACTAAGCTACAGGCCTAGCCAAGAATTTAGCCCATGTTCCAACAAGTCAGCACCCAGTGCCAGACACAGGTGGAATCCCAGGGGTGTATTTTATGTTCCCCATCCAGTTATCCAGGTGCTTAAAAAGGTTTAATGAGATACTCTGCTTGATGTGGAGAGGGAGTCTGTTCCACAGAAGGGGGAGTCTGTGGGGCACAAATCTGTCCCGCCAACATGTCTTATTGATGTCACAGACCAGGTTGAGGTCACGCATGAGGGTTACTCAAGTAGAGCTTGACTTATGGATATACAGCAGTCCCATCAGGGTGGGGCCTGAGATTGCTTTGTATTCCAGACAGAGGTCACCTCTGAGGAGTCTGTATGAGATTGAGTAGAGGGACAGGACTTTTAGCCTATCTGTGTAGGGTACATGTTTGAGGCCCTGGATTCTTCTGGTGAGGAACCTTTATGGACTCTCCAGCTGCAGCATGTGCTTTGTGAGGTACATGTCGAAAGGGGCATTGTACTCAATAATGGGCCTTATAAGGGAAGAATACAAGGATGTTATGACCTTCTTGTCCCTGGATGAAATACCCTTACTAATGAGGTGAGCAATATAGAAAGCTTTCTGTACAGTGGAGGCAACATGGTAGTCAAAAGTCAGTTTGCTGTCAACATGGGTTCTCAAGTCCCAAATGACTGATTGCGTGTGTATGACCTTGTTAATGTGATAATTTGTGGGGACATCACTCTCCCCAAAGGGGATGATGATGCATTTTTTGGCATTCAGTTTGAGACCATGTTTGTGGCACCAGTCATTTGTTTGGGCGAGACCCTCTTGGATAATGTCCACATCACTAGTGGAATTGAAGACAGCACCCAACTTGCAGTCATCTGCAGTCTTGGTCAGCCACTGTCCACTGATTTTGGCCTTCATCTCAGAAAAGTATATCCCAAACAACAAAGGCTCCAAGACCAATCCCTGGGGTACACTACTCATTACGGGTCTACTGTTTGAGGTGGCTTCCCCTATTTTGACTAGGTGGGTTCTGTCAGTGAACCAGTTTTCTACCCATCTGGTAACAGCCTAGTTGAGAGAGTTTATCTATTATAACTGAGTGCGGAATAGTATCAAAGGCTTTGGCCAGGTCAAGGTAGGCGGTGTGCACCGTCTTCCCCTAGTCCATGGCTTTGGTGACTGTCTCAAAGAAGTTGGCCATATTTAACAGGTATGACCTTCACTTGTCAAAACCAAACTGTGTGGGAGAGAGTGTTTGGAGGTTACCAATGCCTTTGTTAATGAGGTCCATGATAATTCATTCCATGGTCTTGCAGATCAGGTTAGTTAGGCTGATGGGTCTATAATTTCCTGGATCGGTGGATGCTCCACCTTTGTGCAAAGTGATAACAGTGGCTGTCCTCCACTCGGCTGGGATGAAGCCAGTACTCACACATTGGTTGAATAGGGTGCCTAATAGTGCTGCAAGTTCCTGCCTGAGTTCATGTAGGATGCAGTCTGGATGTTATTGGGTCCCGTGGAGGCTGTATTTTTTGCCTTTAAGACTTGCTCCCTAAAGTTAAGGGGAAGGAGGCAGGTGCTGGGGATGTCCTGATTTACTGATGGGGGGAAAGTGGGGTGAAGTTTTCACTGAGCATGTCTGCCATCAGGTTTGCTATATCGACGGTGTTTGTGTATGTGGTGTCCTTGACCACCAGTTCTGAGCAAATCGGAGTGCTTCCTTTCAGACTCCTAACATATGTGAAGAAGGCCATATGATTGTCTTTAGTAGATGTGGCCAGTTTGGACTCGAAGTTTGTTTGGAGGATTTCACTAGTGCTCTTATTTGCTTGTTCAGGCTAAGGAGAGATTGCTTCCAATTAGGCACCTGCTCCTTCTTGGTCCTGGACAGCAATATTTTCCTTTATTATAGAGTTTATTTATTGCAGATGTCTAGACAGGTTTACTCTTCCTTGAGGAGGAGGATTTTGTCCTGTCAAGTATTCCTGATTCCATGCAGCTATATAAATGCTTGTATAGTACTTTGGTGTAGGTTTGGACAATTGTGCCAGTTCCTATGGAGGGGGAGGAGGCTGTGAAACTGTTTATATCTTCCCTCAAGAGGTTGTTATCAGTTTTGGAGAAGTTTTTATGTTTGACCCTAGCTGGGGGGGGGATTGGTTGGTGGATATGATTTCTTCGAAAGTGACTGTTTTGTGGTTGGACCTTACCAGGAAGGATGACACTGTAGGGATGCTGCAGTGGTTACTCATGTTGGTTAATACCAAGTTCAAGATACTGTCACCTCTTGTGGGGGTGTCGACTAGCTGGTTCAAGGCATTTGTATGATAAAATCAAGGTATCTCTGGGCATTTGTGTTTTGGCATTAGTAGTTCTTCCAGTCTATGGTTGGATAGTTAAAGTCACCCAGGATCTTGGTAAAGGGTTGAATCTTGATAGATTCAAAGAGGTCCAGATAGGTGGAGTGGGCATCTTGAGTCAAAGCTGGGGGCCTGTAGCTAGCTATGATTTAAATAGGGGTCTTGTAAATGGTTAACTGCACCTGGAGTGTCTCCTGCGCATCATACTGTTTGACCTGCCTGGAGGTGTGTATGTCTATTATATATTATTCATTTATTTTATTTATTTATTTAAATTTGTTGACCAGGAGTGTCCAACTGGACGTAGGTCCATTTTCAGCGGAGGCCTGGGGAGAAAAGCTCCACAGTAAAATAAACAGACAGTAGTTACATTGGATTACATAGCGATTAACAATTTAACATAACAATTACTTACAACATATATATATGCAATATATATTGCAACTCCACCTCATTTTGCGTTGCTGCCCACGGTTTAGGGTCTGAATGTATGATAGGATGAGTAACCTGGTATGGCTGGGGTGCTCTCTTTAACTTTGAACCAGGTTTCTGTGACTGAATCTTCCAGGGTTAAGAATGCTTGCAATGAGTGCAGTTTCATGATTAGCCTCCTAGCGTTTAGCAGCATGACCTTTAATTTGCATTTTGATGAAATTTTCATGTTGGTAGTTTTGACCTCATGGCATTGCCTAAAAAAGGCACTATGGGGGGAGGCAAGAGCCTTTGCTAGAAGCCTGAAGCCCAAGGGAGACAGATGCAGGCCATCTCTGGCAAAGCATCATGGCCTGGAGATCATGTCTTCCCAGGCTGTCAGGTACTGGAATCCCTTGGAATGACACCAGAAACTAAGCCAGTTGTTAAAGTCAATAATTTTCTGTTTGTATTAAGGCATCATTCTGGATGATGGTAGAATGCTGCTTAAGGCTAGGAACATACCTGCCTGGGACATATATTCAGTGAGTTTGATCATGTCTCTCCAACATGGACTATGACAGAGTCATAACAGTACCTGTTCTTGAGAGACTTGAGTGCATCGGTGATATGGTGGATTCTGGCACCTGACAAACAACTAACCGTGGCTTTCCCCTTATCCAGCCTGGTGAGAGACACAACTGTGTGTCTCACAACAGTCTCCTTTAACTAATATGGTGAGTTTATGTTTAGGCCTTAGTGGCTGTGAGACACAGGTGTGTGGACTATGTGTGGTGTATGGTGGGTTGGGCAGTGGAGTTCTTGTGTTTTTTTGCCTCAGAGGTCCCTTTTGTTTGGGTATGTTTTTGTTGAGGACCTCTATATTTGGGTGTGTGTTGTGTAGGTGTGAGTGGTGTTTGAGGTGTGGTGTTTGTGTTGACAACCTTCTCAGTGCCAGATATACTGGCTTGTGAGGGAGAGAGCATATACTCTAGGTTCTTAATGTAATAATGTAATTGCATCTCTCACAAATTGTGTTCCTAGGTGGTAGTAGTAGAGGGTTGTCCATGTACCTGAGGCAGTTGCCACACTGTCTCAGGATGCCCATATCAACTAGACTGGCAGGAGAAACCATAGGAAATTGTACA
The DNA here is from genome assembly GCF_019279795.1 of Protopterus annectens. NCBI lineage: Eukaryota > Metazoa > Chordata > Ceratodontiformes > Protopteridae > Protopterus > Protopterus annectens. Next base: position 1,300,252,224 of record NC_056746.1, on the reverse strand, counting down.
TCCATATTTGTCAGAATCTGAGGGAGAGAGGCCAGAGAGATCTAAGGGGGTAAAGGTCGGAAGGTCTAAGAGAAGTACTACTAGGTGATCACACAAGTGCTAATAAGGGAAACATTGTAGCTTGAATATCTCGCAATTGGTTAAAAACAGTGCAGATGCAGTGCGTGACATGCAAACAAGCCCAAACCACAGGGTTTAAATGCCACAAAAATAGAAGATTCTAGTAACACAGAAGTCTAGCCAATCCTGCTAGCCCATGGTTTATTTACCAATCAGCCTGTTCCAGACAAGGTTTAGGCAGCCCTGCTACTCTCACTAGTAGAGAAGCTAGGCCCCTACCAACACAAGATGGCTGCCAGAAACACAGAAGGCAAACACAAGATGGCTGCTAGAAACACAGAAGGCAAAAACAAACAGCTCTGGATGCAGCAAGCCTATATCTATACTATGCTACTCAATTTAAGGGTTAAAAACACTGTAAAACTCACAAAAAGCAAATATTAACTACTTACAGCCAAAACAGAACTCACAATATGAAAAAGTACATTTAAACAGTAATGATACACGGTAAAATGCAGTTAAAGAGTATGCTGCATTCGTCAGGACAAATCCCTTCTGGCAAAGAGGGCTCCCTGTCAGTGAAATCCCCTATTGAGGAAGTTCCCTTTGGGGAGATTATCCAGAACATGAGGAAACACCTTGAATGGCAATCCACACAGATCTCTGATGTTCAGAAGTGGTATTACAGCCTCTTGGAAATGGGTACCACTGCACCTTCTCCAGTCCCTCTTGTCCTTGAGGCTTTCCAAAATGTTTTTCAATCCACCTCTTCTGCACCTGTTTCTCAACCACCAGCTCCTAAAAGACTATACAGGTTTTAGAAGGTGTCTGATGACCTAAAATACTTATACAAGAATCCAGTGGTAGATCCCTCTGCATTATCTCGCTCTTCAGATAAACCCTTCTAAGCTTCTGCCCAGTGCTAATGCCCTAGGGCATGGATGGTTATGCCATGTCCTGTGAAAATATTCCCCCATGAAAAGCACACCAAGTGTACCTTCTTGCCCCCCTTAATCAAGACCTTTTGAATCAGGAAATGATCTAGTAAGTACCAAAGGACTTCATTGGAAAAGGATTTTACTCCAGAATTATTCTAGTACCAACTTAAGAAGGGCAATGGAGACGAATCCCAGACCTGTCTCATCTAAATACTTACTTGCAAGTACCATCTTTCAAAATGCTCTCTCTTCTCACACTTCTGCTTGTCTTCCTCCCCCAAGCTTTACTAGTGTAGCTAGATCTGAAGGACACCTACTTGCATATTCGTTCTTCTTGCAGGAGATTGCTTAGATTTTTCTCTGGCTCCTTGCATTTTCAGTTTACAACTCTGCCTTTTAGTCTTTCCACATCTCCAAGAGTGTTCACAAAGTGCTGAGCTACAGTAGTAGCTTTCTGCCACACTCAGGGAATCCATATTTTCCCCTACCTGGGCAACCTGTTGATCCAGGCAGTCTCTCTAGAAATTCTCCTTCAGCATATATGTTCACCCTCCTACTCCTGATAAGTCTGTGTTTCACTATAAACTACAAAATATATTCAACATGGTCCCTACACAGGACCTAGTCTTCCACAGCTGCAGACTAGATACAAAAAAATGCATGCCTTCCCCCAAGAAGAAAGTTGGGCTGAGTCTGAAAAAGATCCATAGAGATAAGTGCTCTACCCCAGTAAAACAAATACAAATAAAATAAAAATAAATAAAGTTCTCAAGTCTGTCCACTTTTTTCCAAAACCTCTCCTCCACAGAATTTTGCTCAGCAAGGGAGATGCTAAGAACTTTGCTGCTAATGGCAGCCATCATCCCTGTGTTCCCCTTAGCCAGACTTCACATGAGGAAAATTCAGTGTTACCTAAAATATGTGTTGTCCCAGCACTGTTATCCATTAGACACCATGGTTCCCCTCCTACCTTGTCTCAAAAAAGAGCTACTTTAGTGGAAGGGACAGGTTATCCTCAACCCAGGACTGCCATTCACACCAACTTCTCCTCTTCAGCAGATTCACAAAGACATATTGGGTGAGGTGTGGGGGGCTTGCACAAGATCCCACTTTGTGCAGGTCAAATGGCAACTTCAAGAATATATCAGTCTAAAGGAATGAGGGAGGGAGGTTGGCATAATGGTTAAGGTGTTTACCTTATGAACATGAGGTGCAGGGTTTGATTCTCATGTGGGGTAATTGGCTAAGCTTAAAATGTCCTGCAAGGGCAGTTAGCCTAGTAGTAATCTATGAACCTATGAGGACTCTTCTATAAGCTCTTCAGACCTTTGCTTATGTTTGGAAACCAAGGCCACTCCTAGTGTACACAGACAATACCACAGTCATCTAGTATGTAAACACACAAGTATGCACCATGTCTTATCAACTGTACAGGTTAGTGCAGGAGGCAGGGAACTTTGCCACCCAGATGGGCATCTTGCTCATGGCCACATACATTCCTTCTCAGGCAATATGCTAGCAGGCAACCTAATCCACTCCCTGGAAAACCCACATGAATGGACATTGAACAAACTGGTTTTCCAGATGATCATCCTTCAGCTAGACCTCTTTGTATCATCAACCAACCAACCAATCATCCAACCATCAGCTCCTTAGTTCTGCACCAGGAACCCTTGTCCTACGGCCTGGAAGACAGATGCCTCCTCATTTCAGTGGACAGGAAAATTCCCCTATGCCTTTCCTTTTGTGCCTCATCTTCCAGAAATTTTTCTCAAGGCACAAAAGGAGGCACCAAAACTACTTTTACTAGCACCCTTTTGGCCAAGGCAGCATTGGTTTCCCCACCTGTTTCACCTGACAGTGGGAAATTACAGGAAAATACCTCTCAACCAGACCTGATAACTCACAAAAAGATTTGCTGTTCCACCCAAATCTTCCATCTCTCAACTCGACTCTATGGGTGATAGGATTTTAATTCCTCAAAGACACCTCTTCACTGAGGAGGTTGTTTGAGTCCTATAGGAAGCCATGAGCCTCACTATTAGACAATCTTACACAGCTAAGTGGAAAAGTTTCTCCTTTTTGTGCCACAGACATGGTCAGGAAACACTCGCATGACATGCTCCTACAGTATTGCAATATCTCTGCCAACTGCTCTGAACAGGTATGGCCTACTCTTCTATGAAAGCTCACCTGTCATCAGTCAGTCCCTGCCTCTCTCTTAGCTCTTCACTTATGGCTATGAAGGAGGTCAACCTTTTCCTCAGGTGAGTCCTGCATTTTAACCCACCAAGGAAACTCATTACTCCCCCATGGGATTTGTGCTTGAAGAGATTCCTCTGCCACCTTTTGAACCAGCTTCTTCCGCTTCTCTGAAATTCTTTACTTGGAAAACCATTCTCCTCTTGTCTCTCACCTCTGGTAGGAGAGTTTCTGAATTACAAGGTCTCATGGTTATTCTACCTTTTCTTATTTTTCACAAAGACAGGGTGACTCTTAGGGCTAATTCATCCTTCATACCTAAGGTGGAGAACAAGCTGTCCCTCAGTCAGGTGTTCAGGATGTTCTTCATCTCACATTGCTGCAGTCCTTACACTTGGGTAGTCCGCTGTCCTCGGTCGGCCCGAATATCAAAGTATAAGGCTGACGTCGGTCAAGGCGCATTAGACTGACATCAGGACGTCAGGGTACAAATGCGCATGACCGACGTCATATCCTCAGTCTTTTTTGCCGCATGGTCCGATGCAGAAGCAGCATTGCAAGTGCCGTTCGGCGTTCTGAAATTTTTCGAATTCGGAGTTTCAGACCGAGTCAAAGTTGGCTAAGTACCCCGTTGGGGAATATTTTAGTTTTTTCTTGCCTCAGTGGTTTACCGGATGTCAGAAAAAGTGAATAACTGTATTTCTTGTGGGAAACAGATACCGCATAGAGATTATCATACTTTGTGTATTCCTTGTTTAGGGCCTGAGCACGATGTTGTTGGGTGTCGCTTTTGTGCTAGATTCAATAAGCGCACTATTAAGAGAAGGTTAGATTGTGCCAGGTTAGTCTTCGGGAAACGGTGCAATTATAATATGCCGTCGGATGCTCCGACGTCCGCTTCTTCGAAGAAGCGCAAGGACAAAGTAGCTAAGCCTAGGCTAGAAGAGCCGTCCGTACCGGACGCCGGTTCTTTAGAGGTGTCGGTGGAGCCGGGGGTTCCGCCGGAGGTTTCTCTGGAGTCCCAGGGGGAGACTTTGTTATTGCAGGATGTGGCCTCTCAGGAGGCAGGTCAGGCTGAAGGGGCTTCTCAGGTTACTGTACTCCCCTCCCTTCCTAGGGTGGTTAGGCCCTCTCCTTCTGTTTCCAAGGCTTCTCCCAGAGGCAGGCCAGGTTTAGCTTCAGTTGGTGTCACCCCTAGTTCTTCAGGATCTGTGCCCAAGAAGCATATGCTTAAAATGGCAGAAGATTTGATTACTTTGATTAGAGGTTCTTTGCCCCCTCCTGATAAGAGACCTAGGGTGGAACCTGAGTTGGGGAGTTTTGAGCAGGCTTCGGATGTTTCAGAGTCTTCGGCTGAAGACTTGCAGGAGTATTCTCCTTATTCTGATTCTGATGTGGATGATTCTACTCCTTCTGCTTCTCCTCCTGAGGATTTTTCTTTTCAGAGACTCTTCATTCCATGAGGGAGCATTTTAAGTGGGAAGGTCAGGACTTCTCTGATTCCAGGAAAAGGCTTAGGGAATTTTGTTTTACCCCAGCATAGGCCTTTGGCTATACCTCCTGTTCTGGATGTTGTGGAAGATGTGTTTGCAGAGGCTTCTCTTAATCCTGATTCTTTGCCTCCTGCTCCTGTTAAACCGGATAGGTATTACAGGGTGCATGAAGCTCATAAGTATCTTTTTAAGAGTCCTAGGGCGGACCCAGAAACTGTTAGTCAGGGGCCTAAGGGTGTTAAGGCTTCTGTTGTTAAAAATCCGGTTCCTCCAGATAAAGAGGCCAGGGCTTTGGATAGATGGGGAAAGAAAGTCTATACTTCTTCCACTCTAGCTATGAGGGCTTTGAATTGCCAGTTTCACATGTTGAAATTCCAAAACTATCTACTTTCTCAATTGAAGTCTAAGGTAGATGCTCTGGCGGAAGGTATTGAGTGTAAAGAGTTACAAGATTTAGTACATGTTTCTGAACAGGTGGGTAAGCATTCTTTGCAATGTGGTTTTGATGCTGTACAGGCCTCGTCTAGGGTGGCTGCCACTGGGTCAGTTCTTCGCAGGCACGCCTGGCTGAGGGATCAGAATTTATCTGACCATGTTAAGACAAGGATTTTAGATGCTCCTTTACAATCTGATGTGTTGTTAGGTTCACCTGTTGAGGCAGTCTTGAAGAAAATGGAAGACAAGGCTAAGTCTATGCAGACTGTTAAAGATTTTTTGCAGGTTCAGCCTCCGAAGTTTAGTAGAAATTGGCCTACCAAGGGGTGGACGTATCCTTCTTATGATTCCCAGTCTAGGGGTTGATCTAGACGTGGTAGGGGCAGAGCTCAGGGCTCTTTCAGGCCTAGAACAGGGAGTTCACCTGCACAGTCTTCGGGTGAGGGCAGGGGTCAGTCCTTTCGTAAACAGACCCAATGACCTACCTTTTCGGCTGCCAGAGCCTTCTCGTCTGGCAGCACCTTTGGGAGGAAGGTTGGCACTTTTCAAGGAAAATTGGAGTTTAATTACCCAAGACAGATGGGTATTGGATATCATACACCAAGGTTACAGGTTTTATTTCCATACCTTGCCTCCTTTCAAAGGCATGCCAGACGTTCCTCCTCAGCAAAGAATAGAGGCTCACAAACAAATTTCTCTGTTACTTCAAATAGGGGCCATACAGCCGGTCCCTATGCCAGAAGTGGGCCTAGGATTTTATTCTCGCCTGTTCCTAGTACCAAAGAAGGGGAACACGTGGAGACCAATTTTGGATTTATCTATCCTCAACACTTATCTGGACATTCCCAAGTTCAAAATGTTGACGTTACAACAGCTTTTACCTCTGCTGGGCAAAGATCATTGGATGGTAACTTTGGATCTCAAGGAGGCTTACCTTCATGTTCCTATCAGACTGAGTTGCAGGAAGTATCTGCTGGCTGGGACTTCTCATTATCAGTTCTCTGCATTGCCCTTTGGCTTATCTACTGCCCAGAGTGTTCACGAAAGTTCTGGCTCCAGTGATAGCTTTCTTCAGGCTAAAAGGAATTCAGATCTATCCTTATTTGGACGATTGCCTGATTCTGGCTCAAGGAAGGGACGAGCTTCTTCATCATTTGGAATATGTGATAGCAGTGCTAAGATGCCTGGGGTATTCTGTGAACGAAATAAAGTCCAGTCTAGTACCCTCTCAGGACATGTGCTTTCTGGGTGTAAGACTGAATACAGCATCCCAGATGGCCTCTTTGACCCCGGACAAACAAAAGAATCTTTCCCTTTACTTTCATCAATTGTCTCATCAGTCCAGGCTGACTGCAAGGACAGTCCTTCAAGCCTTGGGGTTCATGGCATCTTGTATTCTGGTGCTTCCCAATGCCAAACTGCATATGAGGAAGCTACAATGGTATCTCAAAAACGTATGGACACAGCACTGCCAGGATCTGGACACTGTCATTCAAATAATACCTTGCATTCAAAAGGAATTTTTGTGGTGGGCTCAGGAATGTCACCTAAACAAGGGACTCTCTGTGACCCGGCCAGAGGCGAGTCAGATTCTAACGACAGATGCCTCAGACAAAGCTTGGGGAGCTCATCTAAATGGAAAGTGGATACAAGACAAGTGGCCTGCCAGACTACAACATCTGCATATCAACTTGAAGGAGATGTTAGCAGTCCAGTTTGCATTAATAGCTTTCAAGGATTTACTTCTTCCAGGGCAGGTGTTGATTCTAACAGACAACACAACTGTCATGTGGTACATCAACAAGCAAGGGGAACACATTCTTATCCTCTATGCAGGCAAGCAATGATTTTGTGGGAGACTGCTCTCAGTTTACAGCTAAATCTTCAGGCAAGGTTTCTGCCGGGAGCACAGAACTCCTTAGCAGATGTGTTGAGCAGACGAATTATGGATCCCCACGAGTGGAAATTGGATCCTCATGTATTTCGGAAATTGACAGTGTCATGGGGAACTCCAGACATAGATCTGTTCGCTTCTCCACTAAACCACCAGCTGCCAAAGTTTTGCACGAAAAGGTTTCATCCCACAGCTTGGAGAGTGGATGCTCTTTCTTTCAATTGGAGCAATCTTCATATGTATGCCTTTCCACCTCTGCCTCTCCTCCCAAAGGTACTTCTAAAGGTCAGACAGGACAAGCCAAAGATGATTTTAATAGCTCCAGATTGGCCTCGACAGCACTGGTACCCATTACTGAGAAGTCTGGTACGGGAGCCTCCATGGCCTTTGCCTTCGATTCCACACCTGTTGTCTCAGGAGGACAGTCATTTGCTCAATGTCAAGCTTCACTCTCTTCACCTAACAGCCTGGCATATTCTGTTTTGAACCATAGAGGGTCTCAACTTCCACAGCAAGTTTTGAATGTTATTTTGGAAGCTAGAAGGCCTAGTACAAGGAAAGTGTACGCAGATAAATGGAAGAGGTTTTTATTTTGGAGTGCAGCAAAAGATTTTGATGTTTCTGAGCCTAATTTAAGTGTGGCTCTTCAATATCTTACTGAGTTACTGGACAAAGGTTTGTCCTTCTCTTCTATTAAGGTTCATGCTGCAGCAATTTCGCTCACTATGATTGTGACCCACCATTGTTTTCTCATCCTTTGTTCAAGCAATTTCTTAGAGGGGCAAAGAATATAAGACCCCCACGTAGAGCTCCTACTCCTGCTTGGGATCTCAATTTTGTGTTGGAGAAACTCACTCTACAACCTTTTGAGCCTGCAGCTACTACCGAGTTGAAATATTTATCATGGAAGACTGCTTTTTGTTGGCCATTACCTCTGCAAGAAGGGTTTCTGAATTGCAGGCCCTTATGGCGGTTGAGCCTTTCTTAATTTTCCATAAGGATAGGGTATCTTTACGTACTAATCCTTCCTTTATGCCTAAAGTGGTTTCTAGTGTGGCTTTAAACCAAACTATTCATTTGCCTACTTTTTATGCAAATCCCCAAAATAAAGGGGAAAAGATTTTGCACACTTTAGATGTACACAGGCAGTTGCGATATTATTTGAGCAGAACTAAAGGGTTCAGGCAGTCTCAGCAGTTATTTGTTTCTTTTACTTTGAGTTCTCAGGGCAAGCCTGTGTCAAAACAAACTATTTCTAAGTGGATTGGGTTTTGCATTGCTTTCTGTTATTCCCATCATGGCAAGGAGATTCCAGCTGGGATTAGGCCTCATTCCACTAGGGCTACTGCCACTTTGACAGCTTTTTTAAGGGGGGTGGCAACTAAAGATATTTTGGAGGCAGCTACTTGGAGTTCAGTGCATACTTTCTCTAAGCATTATCACCTTCCACTTTACTCTAAATCTAGGGCTGGTTTTGCCACTGCCATTTTACAGGGCATTTTGGCAGCTCCTGCTTCTTTATAGTTTTGCCATCCTCCCTTACCTCTGCTTTGGGATTCTACTCAAGTGTAAGGACTGCAGCAGTGTGAGATGAAGAACATAGTACAGTTTTGTACCTACCATAAATGTAGATGTTCGAAGATCCACATTGCTGCAGTCCAATTTACCCTCCCTCCTTCCCCTCTGTAGTTAGAGGCGGTTGTGTGGGTTGGGTTGTAAATTTTGTGTATATTGTATGTATTGTACATATTATTAGTGCTAGGGTGGTTGGTTGGTTGTTTGCTGTCTTTTGGTTTTGACCTTTCTTTTTAGGGTCTTCTGACATCTGGGGCAAGAAAAGACTGAGGATATGACGTCGGTCATGCGCATTTGTACCCTGACGTCCTGATGTCAGTCTAATGCGCCTTGACCGACGTCAGCCTTATACTTTGATATTCGGGCCGACCGAGGACAGCGGACTACCCAAGTGTAAGGACTGCAGCAATGTGGATCTTCGAACATCTACATTTATGGTAGGTACAAAACTGTACTTTTTCATATTATGTCTAAATTGGTGGGTCTATGTTATATATTCGAACTGTCAAAATGTTGATTACCATATGTTCGAGACCATATCGTCGATATTTGAAAGTTCGAATATGTAATAAAAAAAAAGAAAAACATACCTTAACCGTGCGAGCGAACAGTCTCGACCATATGACGATCGACATTTCAAGTGTTCATTTATTTGACATAGACCCTAAATTGGTATAATTATTTAACTGTAGTTGCTTTTTGTATTATTTTAAAGACTGTAAAATTATTGTTCTTAAAATGTTTTGTAATACTTTGGAGCTTTTCTCTTCTACACAGTAGCCAACCACCCTTCCTTCCTCCTTCAACTCTGGGAATCACCCGTATGTCAGGACATAGTAGAATTGTGTAAGAACATAACATAATAGTAGATGTTCTACTATTCACTGTTGAGGTATTCGATCCCACCCTCCATCCCCTCTTCCCTACCCCTCTTTAACTTTTTTATTCCAGTCCCCCTTTGCTTTAACCTCTGCTCTGTTACACGGGTACAGGTGAGTTTTCTTACTTATTCGAGCTACACTCCCTCCTAGCTGACCAGTCTCCTGTCTCAGTGGTCTTCAGGCTGGGCATCCATGCTCATATGTGCATCTATATACCCTAATACATATGAGCTGAGGTCATGCATCGGATATATGACCTAGGGAATGTGAAGCTTTGGTACCCTGTATGGACATCAGCAGTGACAACCCATATGTCAGGAAGGGTCTATATCAGATTATCGAACTTTTAAAAGTTCGAACACCACATGGTCGACACCAAATGTTCAAACTCTTAAAAGTTCAAAAATCAAATAAAAAAAAAAACAGAAAAAACCTATCTGGAAGGTTAAGCAGGGGGGCAAGCCCCCCTACAACCCCCACATGGGGGGCTATGCCCCACATACACCCCGATCATTAAATATAGCAACTCTGAGATAGCACTACAGTGCAGACATTGGAAAACTTCCATTTCCGCACTATACGAAGATCTCCGTTGAAACATTCGAACATTTAAATGTTCGATCATATGTCGTCGACCATATGACGTTCAAACATTTAAATGTTCGACAACGTAATATAGACCCAGTCAGGAATACTGGAACAGTGATCAGTAGGGCATCCACTGTTAGGGTAAGTTCTTACACAAGTGTACATTTCCATTACAGTTTGTCCACCATAGATGGCAGTAAGAATTCAAATACCACAATTTGGCGGAGTGTTCCTGCAGGCCCCACAAGCCTTTGAAACAAGCAGCTATAGCCAACATGGTGCAAAACTGTCATTTTTATTTCCTACGATTTAGCCAGACTACTACATGGATGATAGCAGCAGAGGGTGTCGTTCCTGGTAAATGAGGAGGAGGAGGAAGGTTATGGCTAGGCCCAAGCACGGCACACCTTTGTGTAGGAATAAACTCTCCTGATGACAGTCTGCATGACTGACCCTTCCGGATAAAAAGACATTTCTGTCAGAAACTGATGCTGGCCTGTGACACAGGAAAGGACACATCCTTCCACTCGAGTTCTGCCCAGAATATGGAATGACAGACACATGTTGTTATTAGAAGGTCATCACATGACTTTCTTCTATTATTGTTAATGCTTTTAATCAAAAGTCTTTGACCCAGGGATCTGCAGTCTTTCTGACTCAGGCCAAATTAATTCTTACTTCATTAGGTAAATAACCTGCTTTGTTAGACCAGTAACAAGCATCAGTGATCCTTCCTGCACTGTTCACTTAAACTGGAACACACACACCACCACCACAATGTTACCTTACATATACTCCACAATGTACCTGAGTGAGCAAGCTTACAGTTACTTGTAGTCTTTCGTTGTGTTTTTCATCCTAACTCCCATGGTGGCATGACTGCATATTTGTAATGCTATTAGTTGGTATTGCCCTGTTGTTATGTACCTGCTGAGATTCTACTATATGATGACATATTACTTCAACGAGCATTAGTTGTGAAGCCAGAGTCATCTTTGTGAGGTCACCTGCATGACTGACAATGAAACACCTAGAGCGGTAACCCATCACAACACAACGTCAGCATATTAACATGAATGACTAAAGCCATTCACATGCACAGCTGTGTTTGTTTTTTGCACTGTTTGGGAAGTGAGGGAAGGAAAAAACAAAGCAGACTGTACAGTGTGCTGTTTGATTTTAAAGATTCAAGGCCTTTACATATAGTTTTTGTGGATGATATTTAAAAACTGCTCTACCTGCTGATAGTTTCATGTTTTGTAATCGTTCATTGCAGTTTTCAGTTAACACTTATAACACGGAGAAGACACCAAAGCATAGCTACTTCATGCGTGTACACCAGGATTCCTGGGCCTTAATGATGACCCGGGTGACCCTTTTTTCATTTCTTGCCCTTCCCTCTGTTATCTTCTTAGGGCTGTTCCTGTGTGTGTGTGTGTGTGTGTGTGTGTGTGTGTGTGTGTGTGTGTGTGTGTGTGTGTGTGTGTGTGTGTGTGTGTGTGTGTGTGTGCACATGCTTTAGCAATGAAGTAACTGTCTTCAAGGCCCCTGCAGAGAAAAGCTCAGACACAGCCTGCAGCTGGTCTCCTAACCTGACAATTAAGATATTGACTCTCTCAGCTCCATAATTTCAGTGCAGTGGCACACAAATTTTATTAGCACCCTCCCCCATCTCACAGAGAGAGAGAGAGACACACATACACACGCACACTCTCTCTCCACCTTAATTCACTTAAATGCCATCTATATATTTTGCCATTTTATGAATCTAAATAATATTTTATTTCCTTGAATTCTTATGCACCCAGGAGGGAACAAAAACATGACAATAGGATTTGTACATTGATGAAATAATGCATTTATTCGTTGTATGTTAAAAACAGAAAAATACTACATCAGAAGAAAGAGCTTGCTAGATTAGATTATCCAGTATGAAAACTTGCAAGCTGACTTCCTGTTCAGAACTTTATTATTCATTTCCTTTACAGTAAAAACACTGGCATTGATAAAACAACACTTGTACTGAGAGAGTAAGTAGTGACAGAAAAATATGCTGGTTATTGTACTGTATAACGTCTACAAGACAGATGATTAGAGCTGTGTGTTACTTTATGTATAGGGAGACGCATTTATTTGAAGAAAAATGACATTGCAGAGATAATGGGGGTGCAGTCAAAAAGATTCTTTTAAAGAAGGGGTGGTAGAAGTCCAGCAGAACTGGTCACTATGAAAAGATCATTGTATCATGGACTGGATTTCACAGAGTTAAATAAGAGGAAAAATAAAGTGGTTGTTCAACCAGGAAAGGAGCACAAACTTATCACTTGTTTCCAGGTGCAGTCTTGAAGTACAGAAAGCTTTTATTTGGGTCCTGCTATGTGTATTTGGGGGGAGGGGGGATAAGCATATTCCATTCTAGGTATGCAATTCAATACATGATGAAACAGATGATGTACTTACTGTAAATCCAGGCATAGTATATGTCTGCTTATATGTACATACGGGTAAGCAGATGGCTTATGAGAAAATGGAAACAACCTTTCAGCCTCCATCATCTGAGCCTTTCTCTGAGAAAATCTTTATAACAGTCTTTTCTTGACCAAGCCTGTTATGTACAGTGTTAAACCACCACAGTAAAAGTGATCTGCAGTTACCTATTATAGGAGTCCGCTATCTGTTATTTCACACATTTAGAAATTTTTATTAGCACAGGGCATTTATGTGAAGGATTAGGAATTCAGTGAAGAGGAGAGGTGTGTTATCTGTTATTTAAAACATTTAGAAATGTTTATTAGCATTTGGCATATATGTGAAGAACTAGGAATTTGGTGAAGGAGGACAGATTCTGGCAGTTTATGGGTCAAGCACTAATGTGGGAAGTGCTGTTTTGGTGTGTGTGTGTGTGTGTGTGTGTGTGTGTGTGTGTGTGTGTGTGTGTGTGTGTGTGTGTGTGTGTGTGTGTGTGTGTGTGTGTGTGTGTGTATGCAAATATAATACTTTTTAGGGAAGCATTTGGACTGTCAAAATTTCACCTTCCTAAGATACGACACATTTTCCCCTGTGAAAATGTGCTCTCAGATGTAGGTTATAATTTTTAAGGGGTAATCAGAGTGAAACCCCTCATAATACTGGTAGGGAAACCCTCAAAAATACTCACTTCAATGTAGTTTGGAAATCATTCTTAATGAGGAGCATTTTGTTGAGTTGAGCTTTTGATGAGTCATAACAAATCCATATTTTGGTAACCTAGTTAATGGATTGTCCTAAGACCCCTTTTCAGACCAACCCAAACCTGTAACAAAAACAGTTCTGTACCACATTGAGATGCTGATTCACACAAGACAGTTATATGTTTTTACTGGAGGATTTGAAATCACGTTAAACTGTATACAGGATTGTCGTAATAAGAAGAGTGATACAAAGTATGCTGACAGAAGGGGACAATCCCCAAACAACAGAGAAAACACTCACAGAATCATGGTTACTGCATAACTAATTCATTTAGCAGTAAATTCAATCTCCGATTCCATCTGCTTTGTAAAATGAAATTATTGCTATACCCTTTTGGCAAAACAAGAGTGGAAGGTTAACTATTTTGTTTTGCAAATATTACATAGTGACTTGGTAGTGCAACAGTGATGAAGCAGTGATAGGGTACTGCGACAGTGAAGAAGTGGGGATATGGTTCTAAGCTAGTATAGTCCAGTTTTCAGGCTTGTGCTGAATTCATGGTTGTGTTACAATTTTCTGAGTTGCCCATACCTTACTTGGATAGAAAGAGGTTTCTCTGTTCACCTGTGAGAGAGGGAGCTTTGAGCAGCCGTCTGTCCCTGGAGGAGTGGTTCCAGCCCAGAAGTTAGTAGTTTATAGGGCATTTTGGGCTAATCTCTATCTCATTCATTTCCCTGCTGTAAAAACCGCATTTGCACGCTTTTGCACGTCCGGGCTGCACCGGTTCGCTAGGGCTAAATTTATCCCGGCTCCACCAAGTCTTCTCTTCAGTTTTTCCCTTGAAAGTAGTCTAACTGTCAACCTAAGCACTTAAAAAGCATCCTACAGTCCAGCACTTGCTCAGACCTAATAGCAAGCACTAATATACCCCGACATTTGATTGTCCAGCAGGGCAAAGCTCTTTATTCACACCTCATCAACCATACGACTAAACAGCTCACCCTACTATTCAGGCATGACCAAAGGGCAATTTCAGGTATACCCTCCAGTCCAACTGGTGAACCTGGGTATCCTGAGGCAATGTTACAACTGCCTCATGTACACAGACAACCCTCTCTTCCCACCACAAAACATTAACATATGCGAGAGATACAACTGTATAGCTAAACTGGAGGCTAAGTTTCTCCACCCAAGACTGGAACAGGCAGTCATGAGGAGAAGGTTAACACTTGCACCACACCTCCAGCCTCACATAGACATACTAAACCAGCACTGGCATAAAATACACAAAAATACACAAAATCATACTTGGAAGCTCTAAATAAAAACCTGCAAAAGCAGCAGAGACCTCCAAAGCAGACACCCAAAAAACCTGCACCTCCCGTCACAAACCAGACAACACATAAAACACAAAATCAGTGTGCCACACAATCACAGCCCTTAAGGCGAAATAACATACCTAACACACTAGTAATAGGTGACTCTATAGTCAGGCACACTGACTCACTAGGCTGGACAAGGAGAAGGTTACTGTTAGCTGCCTGTCGGGAGCCAGAATCCGTCACATAACACAAGCACTCAGGTCACTCCAGAACAAGCACAAATATGACTCTGTCATTGTTCATGTTGGTGTGAATGACGTGAGACGTACCTCCCTGGACTACATGAAAAGAGACATGGTAGAGCTCTCCGATCATGTAGCCTAGGCGGGTATGACCCTGACCCTGAGTAGCATCCTGCCCTCACCAAGAATGATACCGCAGTAGAAAGAAAAAATTATCAATTTCAACAATTGGCTAAACTTCTGGTGTCATTCAAAGTGGATCCATTGTCTGTCAGCCTGGGACGACATGCTCGACAAGCCTCATTGCTTTGCAAGAGGTGGCTTGCACCTGTCACCCCCTAGGCTTTCGAATACTGGCCAAAGCTCTTGCTGCCCCCATAGTACCTTTTTAGGCAAGGCTCAAAAATCAAACCCACCTCCGTAAACAGCACAAATAAAAAAATGAGGGTTATGCTACTCAGCTCCAGGAGTTTAAATCTCAAAATGCATATGCTCGAAGCACTCCTCAGTATGGAGAACGTCGACATCTGTGCAGTAACTGAAACCTGGTTCAAGGCTCCACAGAGCACCCCAGCACTACCAGGCTACAACTCATACCACACATTTCAGCCACAGAACATGGACCAAAAAACAAAAGGAGGGGGTGTATCCATATTCATCAAGGATACCTACACCTCCAGGTTAGTGACGCAGCATGATACCTCTGAGATCGTCCATGTGCAACTAACATCAGGCAAATCTGCAATGAAAATTGTGGCCTGCTACAGATCACCCTCCATGACCCAGGACCACCACTCCACCTTTGTGGAGACACTGGAAAACATGAAGGTCCTACCGAATACCCTGATATTGGGCGATTTCAATTACCCTACTGTTAACTGGGAAAACTACTCAAGTACAAACTCCCAGGTCCAGCGCTTCCTGGAATTTATCAACTCAAATGCCCTGGATCAGCTGGTAAACTCCCCTACCAGAGGTGAAAACATATTGGACCTGGTCATCACCAACATGGGAGACAGATGTTCCACACCGGAGGTCAACCCGTCACTGGTTAGATCAGACCATAAACTAATCACTCTGGATGTCCACACCACACCCCCACCTCCAACTAAGGAAACCACAGTGAAAAACTTTTCTATAGCAAACTTCACCTTACTTAAGACAGAGATGGTAAGTTTCACAGCCTCCACGCTAAAGGATAACAGTGTCCAAGATGTAGGAACCTTTACAAATGCACTCTATGAGCACCTACAAGGATGCATGGATCGTGCCATCCCTAGCAAAACCAAGACTCACTCCCCTAAGAGAAGGAAACCAGTCTGGTGGACCCCTGCCATAAACAGGCTATACAAAAGAAAGAGGAAACTAGTTCAGAAAAAAAGCAAATCCCAAGAAGGAAAGACATCCCTGATCAGTATCAGTAAGAAACAAAGGCCCCTCATAAAATCTTCCAAGGCTAACTTCGAAAGAAAAATAGCCAAGGATTTGAAAGATAACCACAAAGCCTTCTTTAGCTATGTCAAGAATCTAAGGAGCAACTCGCAGATATGCTCTGAGCTAGTGCAAAATAGCACAAAATATACTAAACCTACTGATATTGCCAACATCCTGGCAGATAGATTCAGTGCAAACATCACCCCCCCTCACCCCAAAAGGGCCCACAACAATACCGGAAAAGTGTAGTGTCCAAGAAATCACAGACGCACAGGTGAAAACAGCCCTTCCAAAAGCCAAAAGCACAGCGTCAATGGGGCCAGATGGTGTCCCAGGCTGCATCTTGCACGAACTACAGAATTAACTAACCCCCCACCTAAACACACTGTTCAACCTCAGCCTCTCCACAGGCTATGTGCCAATAGAATAGCACACAACAATGGTTATTCTGCTCCACAAAGGAGGGGCCACAACTGACCCTGGTAACTATCGCCCCATAAGCCTGATTAGTCTGGTCTGCAAGGCTATAGAGCGCATCATCATGGAACTCATTAACAAAGATATTGGGAACCTCCAAACACTTGACCCGACCCAGTTTGGCTTTGTTAAGGGCAGATCATGCCTACTAAACCTGGTTGACTTCTTTGAGACAGTCACCAAGGCCAAAGATGAGAGGAAGGTAGTTCACACAGCCTACCTTGACCTCGCCAAGGCTTTTGGCACCATTCCCCACTTGGGAATTATAGAAAAACTCACCAGCCTAAACATAAACCCCTACATCATGAGATGGGTTGCCAACTGGCTTACAGACAGAACTCACATGGTAAGAATAGTGGGCTCCAGGTCCGACTCTAAACCAGTCACAAGTGGTGTCCCACAAGGCTTGGTCCTGGGACCCCTACTGTTAGGCATATACTTCTCAGAAGTACAGGCAAACACAGGAGGACTATGGCTAACCAAGTTTACTGATGACTGCAAACTGGGAGCCATAATTGACTCTCCGGCTGACACGGAAGTTCTCCAAAAGGGCCTTACTGAGACGGACACCTGGTGTCAAAGTAATGGTCTCAAGCTAAATGCCGAAAAATGCATAATCATCCCGTTTGGGAAAAACAAAACACCCACAAATTACCACATAGTTGGCAGCCCCCTTAATACAGAAGAGGTAATAAGAGATCTGGGGACCCAGGTAGATAGTAATCTCTCCTTTGACAATCATATTGCCAAAGTGGTTAGGAAATCCTTCTATGTAGCCCATCTAATTACTAAAGGGTCTGCATCTAGAAATAAAGAGGTTAGAGTGCCCCTCTACTCGTCACTCATCAGACCCATCATAGAGTACAATGCCCCATTTGTGATGTACCTCACAAGACACTTCCAACAGCTGGAAAGACCACAAAAGTACCTCACCAAGAGGATTACTGGCCTCAAACATATGTCCTATGCAGCCCGACTGGAAAAACTCCAGCTGTACTCAGTGGCATATCATTTACTCAGAGGTGATCTCTGCCTGATTTACAAAGCCATGTCCAACTCAAAATTGATGGACATGCTCCACCTAAAGAAATCCAAGTCATTGTGAGCCACTTGCTCTAGTGAGCTAAACCTCGCCACAATAATAAATAGAACATGCTGGAGGGATAAATTCCTGTCACAGAGACTCCCCATGCTTAGGAACAAAATTCCTGACTACATTAGGCAGAGCCCCTTACTAACACTCTTCAAGAGAAACCTTGACGAGTGGATGGGTAACAGAAAATACATCCCTGGGATCACTTCATTGGCTCTTCTTGACAGAGGCACAGTTAATTAATCAATGGGGTGGCGAAAGTTGACACACTCTGGCTAGGCTTATAAATGCCCTCAGGCTGATAGCCTAGTACCTACCTATGAACCTATATAGTAGTGCAACAGTGAAGAAGCAGTGATATGGTAGTGCAACAGTGAAGAACTAGGGATATGGTACTGCAACAGTGAAGAAGCAGTGATTTGGTACTGCAACAGTGAAGAAGTAGGGATATTGTAGTGCAAACATGAAGAAGCAGTAATATGGTACTGCGACAGTGAAGAAGTAAGGATATGGTACTGCAACAGTCAAAAAGCAGTGATATGGTAGTGCAACAGTGAAGAAGCAGTGATATGGTAGTGCAACGGTGAAGAAGCAGTGATATGGTACTGCAACAGTGAAGAAGTAGTGATATGGTAGTGCAACAATAATGAAGCAGTGATATGGCACTGCAACAGTGAAGAAGCAGTGATATGACAGTGCAACACATGAGTAGTGATATTGTACAGCAATAGTGAAGAAGCAGTGATATGGTACTGCAGCAGTGAAGCAGTAGGGATATGGTACTGCAGCAGTGAAGCAGTAGGGATATGGTACTGCAGCAGTGAAGCAGTAGGGATATGGTACTGCAGCAGTGAAGCAGTAGGCATATGGTACTGCAGCAGTGAAGCAGTAGGGATATGGTACTGCAGCAGTGAAGCAGTAGGCATATGGTACTGCAGCAGTGAAGCAGTAGGGATATGGTACTGCAGCAGTGAAGCAGTAGGGATATGGTACTGCAGCAGTGAAGAAGAAGAGACTTGCAAGTTCCTGATGTGTGGCAGGTACATATGCCCACCACTAGGTTAGAATTGGGGGTAAAAGCTAAGAGTTCATTCTGCTTGCATTTTAGATGACAAGTGTAGGACAGAGTATCAGCTTTAATTTCAGTAGAGAAAACTGATCTGGACAGAGAAGTTTAAACATTAACCACAGATGACATGAGTGTACCATTCTCACACATTTGGTAGTGTGAACGACTAACTGGTGGTATTTCCTAGGGTTTGAAATGTTAATGATAAATTATATCAAGTGTAGCTTGAAGAGTTTTGATAATCTCAGAAAAACCAAGGGTAGTGAGAAGATGTACATGCTTTTTTTTAAAGAATTAAAATAGATTTAGAGATGGAAGTTCTTGCATCAGGAGTAAAAAGGTAAGTAAATCTATAGGTCAGTTTTAGGTACCTGAAATACACTTTTAACACCTCTTTCCACATACAGGGAAAAGCAGGGTTTGGAATGTAATCAGATATATAGGTACTTTTTATAGGGACTTATATAATGGAATGTGTACTGATGTCAAGCAAAACTTAGAGGTGGGAACCATAAAATTTTAATGGTACCAAAGGCAATTGCTTTTTTTTTTATATTATCACTGTTTCTAGACATCTAATTCTCAATGGCCTGTTGCTTTACATTACTGAAATCGTTTTGTGGTGCCTTTTGTTATTTAGAGTATAATCTTCTGCAGTGTAATAATATTTGATCACAGGCATACAGATCCACTGGCTGTAGACCTTTGACACTTTCAGTTAATTATGCCACCCTTCTGTATTTTGACCATTAATTTTCAGCATTTCTGATGTTTGAGGTTTTGCCATTCAGTGGTTAGTAGTATCTAATAAAATAGCCATCTGTTTTCCATCCGTATATATGTGTGCGTGTGTGTGTGTGTGTGTGTGTGTGTGTGTGTGTGTGTGTGTGTGTGTGTGCTTGTTGTTGTTGTTGCGTCTTTCGGCTTTTCCCGGTTAGGGGTCGCCACAGCAGAACTCCAGTCCGCTAATGATTGGTAGTTGATTTTTACGTGCCGAGTTACCAGCCCTGATGCACAACCTTCAACGAAGGTACGCCCATTCACGAATGTCTCCGCACAGAAGACGCTCTAGCTTAGAATTGAACCAGACAGCATCATACTGTGAGGCGACAATGCTACCGCAGCACCACCACCGCTGTAATTGTATACATATATATATATATATATATATATATATGTCTATATATATATATATATATATATATATATATACATATATATATATATATATATATATATATATATATATATATATATATATATATATATATATATATATATATATTTGTATATATATATATATATATATATATATAGAGCTATATATATAGATCTGCTTAACTTAAATGCAGGGGTCATTTTTGCAAACGGAGCCTGGTGGCTTTTCAGTTGCCACTTGTTATACTAATATAACTTCAAAACCCGTCCAAGTGAGCACAACAAAATGCAGACTGCAAAGGACCTTCTCTTAAATTAAGTAAATTTGTTTTACCCTCCCATCCTGTACATAGACTTGATCTAGACTCGCACTTTTAATACCTAGTATTGTCCTTCAAAGCAGCTGTAAACATACAAAACTGAACAGTTTGTTTAAAAAATATTACTGAACTAGCCATTTCAGTGGCATTCTGACAAAAGCAAAATAAGTTTTTGATAGGTAGTACGTATTTCTGTATATTTTCATATAGGAATGCTCTTACCTTATTTTAGGTGTGGAGTGCTTTTTGAGCTTTTAAAGACAATAAATAACAGTTATCTCAGGTTGTATAAGAATGGCCTCTAGCTTTGGAAATATGCTACTTCTTGGCATTTCCTTAAAAATCTCAGAGTTAAAAATATGCCGAATATTGATGATGAATTGTCAGCACAAGCAGCTTCAACCTCCTAGCATACACACACACATACACACATACATACACACACACACACACACACACACACACACACACACACACACACACACACACACACACACACACACACACACACAGACACACACACAAACACACACGCATGCGTGCACACATGCACGCACACAGAAACACACATTCACATACACACACATACACACACATATACAAACACTCATACCTGCCACTTCATAGGCAGAGGACTTGAGGAGTACACCTACAAGACCCTTTCCTGTCCTTCAAGAAGTTATAAGGTAAACAAAACCAGAACTGCATACATGCAACACATTATACAGACCTCCAACTGATGGTAACAATGGAAATGTGCAGACAGCACAACATAGCAGTGGGGAGAGTCCCTAATAACAAAATATTAAGGATTAAATCTGAACCATGCCAGACGCAAACAGTCATAAAGTCAGCACTGTGACCTGATAATCTCAAAACAACCTTGTAACTGGTGACTCCATGGTGTTTAAAAGACTCAACTGGACTTTTCAAGGAGTTTACAAAAGTATCATGCTTGCGTGCAGCCACATTTAGAGCTATCTCAACTCAGCTAAAAAGGATTAAAGGCAATTATGATATGGTCTGTATTCACAGTGAGGTGAATAATTTAAGAAAGTCCTCCCTCCTGGATATGTAGAAGTGGGACTAGCAAACATCCTGAAAGCATGGAAAGACACACCCAGTAAGTGTCCTATCACCTCATATTGCATCTGCATTACCAGATGACATTGTCATTGACTGAGAACAGTGTGCCATAAACAGGCAATTCAGTGTCTTTAAGCCTGGAATGAGATGTGTAGGCGTCTGGCATGGATTGTCACCCAGTGCATTTCATTTCTCTCCCTATGGTATACAAATAATGAAAGTTCACTTGTCTGATTTTCTGTTCCCACACTGTTTTTAGAACTATTCAAATTCCAAAGTAAAAAAACAAATAAAAATTGAAGCTGCACAAAACAGAAAAAGTAAGAACAGAAATTAAAATGATGTTGCTAAATGCCAGAAACTTCGGTAATAAAACTGGCGATTTAGAAACATTTTGCTGCTCGTGGGATGCTGATGCCTCTTCCAAAACTGGAACATGGTTTAAAGATCTAAAGTGCACATAAAATTCCAAATAATATCTCCCATTTTACTTATTGTAGAGTCAATGAGATAGGTTAATATGTCTCAGAATTTGTAAAAGGACACATAAAAGCTACAAGCCAAGAAAACAACTAAGGACTAGGAGCTACTCATTTGTGAATGTCAGTGGCTGGCAACTTGTCTCACTTTGATGGCATCTAGAGCTAGGAACTGGTCTCTCATTGACTGTAAAGCTTAGCCAATCAAAGCGTGGAATTTGAAGCAGTCTGCAGTCAAACCAGGGTAACGGAACAAGTGATGTTTTAAAGGTTGAAATCAGAACACTCTACGAAATGTGGAGTGGTTGAGAGAAATGGTCAGTGGTATTGAATATAATATTTAAGCAATAACCCACGCCTGGGTGTGGGTAATGCTGGATTTACCCACAGTTGGTGTGGTTTGGTCACGAGGGTGAAGCCCGAGTGGCCAAACAAAGACAACCGTGGGTAAATCCAGCATTACCTACACCCAGAAGTGGGTTATTGCTATTATACAATGACATTATTTAAGAAAAAAAAACTTACTTTTCTTAAATAAAATGCCTTCTTGCTGCCCTTCCGTAGCTGTCCAGTATTCTGCGGCAGTTCTGATATACTGCGCATGCATATGGTTACGCAGTACATCAGAACTGTGTGTGGCAACAACGGAGAAAGGAAGATCTGCGTTGCTTTTAGATACTTGTCTCACTATGTTAAAAGAGTTTAACATAGCGAGATAGCTTTATAAAAAAGCAACAGAGATTTTCCTTTCTCCGTTGCTTTTTTTAAAGCTGTTTCGCTATGCTAAACGAGTTTAACATAGCGAGACAGCTTTAAAAAAAGCAACAGAGAAAGGAAGATCTCTGTTGCTTTTTTTTAAGATATCTCGCTATGTTAAACTCATTTAACATAGCGAGATAACAGCAACGGAGCTCTTCCATTCTCTTACTGTCCAAAAAAAAAAAAAAAAAAAAAAAAGACTTATACTAATGGAAAAAGTCCGGGCGACCGGACCTTTTTCCATTAGTATAAGTCAGTCTTTGATTTACAACATGCATGCTGGCCAATCAGCGTGCACATTTTGGAATATTAATGGGGGGGGGGGTCGTTGTATAATATAGAATCGTACACCAACCCTTTATGTCCCCTTCCATTGCTTGAAGACTTTCTGCCTAAACTCTGAGATGCAACAGCTAGTTTAAATACAATCTTTATGGAAGATTTTAACTATGCAAAACAGTTACTGAGTAAACTGCTCAAGATCCAGTAAATATTCCCAACTACTTAATGTCAATGTTAATCTAAACAATTTGGAAATAAATTGTGAAATCTGTATAGAGATGATATCTTATGCGTCCTACTACTGGGAAACCTATGATCTTTCAGCTTCCCTATTATGATTAAACCCTCTATAGTTAACACAAATCATGGGTCCATAATCTTTAAGCAAAGAGTGCATTGCAAATCAGTCATACATTTGCAGTACTTTGACAGCAGCAATTATAATGGAATATGTGACATATTTATGTAAACAGACTGTGATACTGGCTTCATTAACTCAATAAATGTCTTCAAGAGAGTTCTGTGATATTATTACAATATAATATAAAAGTAAATTAAAAAAAACTTTGATGGAATCACAAAATTAATAAGAGATGCATCAGAAAGAAAAGAGGCCCTACTTAACTTACCAGAGATTCCCTGATTCAGAAAAACAAGTCTTTATTAAATAAAGTGCAGAAACTGCTTGATTAATTAAATGTTTCGTATGTAATTACAAACGCAGCTTGATGTGAAAGTTTGAAAAAAGTAATAAGGTATTATTCAATCACATCACAGAAAAATTAAAGGAAACACTATGCCTGTAACACATCATCAGTCAACAGTGAGTTAAACACCTAGCCACAGGAAATGGCAAATGTATATGAAGAAAAAAAACTGTGCATACTTTAGACTGAGCAAAGATAGATGTTAGAATACTACAAAGACAAGGGAGGGCATCCCTTATATAATTACAGAGATTATAAATACTACATCAATTAAAATTAGAAAACTCAAGCTCGTTGGAACATGGCAGTATGTTTGGTGGCTTGTTATACAGAGCCAAGGAAGGCTAACTAAACCCCTACCTGTTGTACAAAGTGTTAGCATGAAGACTCAAGCTTTATCCATGGCAGCAGACTGTAGTGACACAACATGGCGATGGGGTTTCACATCAGACCCTCACATACATGTTAGCATGACCAATATTCTGTGTAAAATCAGAGTGAGAATTATAATGGAGCGTATTCAAAATGACAACAAAGTACAAACCTCCTAAGTTGTAGAACAGTATGGCTTATTAAGGGGGAGCGCTTCTTTGAAGAGGCAATGGCAGTGCTTAATGAGAAAATGACTTATTTTGACCTTGGCAAGGCACTATTTCAAATAAAGAAATAACTGACAAATTAAATCAAATGTCAGCCTGTATATAATTAAATAGGTAATTTGCTGCAACTGGGGTACTTCAGCTTTTGCCCTGCTGTCTTCATGTCTTCATCTGTCCCACAATGTCATCCTACTGCCTGTCTCAGACACTTCATTTCCATCACCCCACGCTTCCTCCGCTGCTGTGGCTTTACTGGCCAAGTTTCTATACCTTGCAAAACACTGGCATACCTTACTCTTCAGCTCTTTGGCATTGTTCTGTCATACAGTAAGTACCCCTGACCCATTTTTGCCAGTTGGTTACAGCAGCTCTGATTCTAGCTTTGATTTCCTCATTAAGGTTGATCTCCTATAACACACACCCCAGGTACGTGAAACTGGCAACATGTTGCACTCTTCCCTTTCTGTCTCAGTTTTCATCTTCTTCAGATTTTCCCCATTTGACATGTGGCCATTGTCTTGTCCATAGTCAGTTTCATGGGTCAGTGAAGTATATGTGGAGGCTATAGTGTGGGTGGGAAGGGCTAGTCACCTCAGTATATAGAAGTGAGTTTGATTTAGTAGTTTAATAATGAAAGAACAAAGAATTAGATCTGCATGCTGTTCTGCATGCTGTTCAGCTGGTAACCAGCTGGCCTTTTGCAAGAATTAGCAATGATATTCATAGTCTGGGGCCAGAGTGATGAATCAATAGATGTTATTCCATGTCCACTGTAGTCTGAAGATGTTCTTGGGAGGACTATATTAGAAGACCGAAAGTTTAAAATCGCAAATGCTCTTAAGAGCAAAAATGCCAGACCTCGAAATCATTATTGTCGGGGGCTGTGTGCCCCCCATCTCCCATGAAATATATATTCTAACTCTGAGCTCGCACTACAGTGAGGAAAGGGCAAATATTCTGATCTTCACTATACTGCGATCTCAAAAAAAGCACTTCAGGGTCCAGCATTTTCGCTCTTTAGAGCATTTGCGATTTTAAACTTTCGGTCTTGTAATATAGACCTGTTTTTGGGGAGGCATTCGCATTTACTGACGGTCCATAATCAGGATGAGTAAGAATAATTTCTTATCTAACGGCTGCTCTACCTTGAGTTTAAATGAAACAACAGACTTTCCATGCCAAGAATAGAAAGGAATTCATTTTATCTCTTGTTATTTCTAAATGATCCTCAAAGATCAAGTACTGATTTAGCCAGAGATAAAGTTACCAAAACTGTAGTGCAGTCTCTACCAGGATACCTATGGAAGAATTAATTGACCAGAATAGTGATATAACCTTTATTCTGGGTAAGAGCCAAAGATCATGGGCTTTGTTTTGCTGTGATGAATTAATGAACCATTTTATTTGGAGAATCATTCTGAAAACATTATCATAATCATTATGGAGTTAGTAAATACAGCTATAGGTAACCTATAAACTCTCGACCCAACCCGTTCGAGATTTGTCAGGAGCAGGTCATGCCCATTTAACCTGGTCGACTTCTTCAAAAAAGTTATTGAAGCGATGGAAGAGGGCAAAGCACTGCACACCACATGTCTAGACATCACAAAAACATTCGACACCATCCCACATTAAGGTATTGCAGGTAAAATCTCTCAGTGTCAATCCCTAGACAGCTCATTGGATAGCAAATCGGATTACAAACAGAACCCAGGAAGTTAGGGTGGGTGCCTGTACCTCCTACAAAAGACTTGTCACTAGAAGGGTACGCCAGGGTTCAGCCCTTTGGACACTCCTCTTTGGCATTTACGTCTTTCGGGTTAAAAGTAATGTTAAGAGTTTCTGGCTGACCAACTTTGCTGATGACTGCAAATTTGGTATCGTCATGAAATCGTCAGAGGATAGCAAGATCCTTCAAGAGAGCTTGTCCTGAACAAATAGCTGGAGTCAAAACCATGGATAAAAAATAAATGCCAAAATGATATCATTTATCCTTCAGAAAGCACGACTCCCCTTGCAACCATACCATTGCCACACCCCTGAAAATTAATCCCATATTTAAGGATCAGGGACCCTATGTTAAAAATGAACTATCCTTTGATCACAGGGCATTGCATCAAGATCCAGGGATGTAATCATACCGCTGCACTTGGGCACTTAGTTCAGTCATTGAGTATCATGCCCCTTTCGGTATGTACGTGTCAAGTACTGTACTTGCCACAAATGGAAGAAATACACTGCTTTCTCACTAAAAAATCAAGGGCCTAAGTCATAAAAAACTATGCAGACCATCTCAAAGCCTTGACACTCTTCTGTGTATCATACAGGCTACTGAAAGGTGGCCTGTACCTCTGTTCAACAGACTCTATTCTGTAAGATGTTACACTTTCACAAGTTCAGTGGCGGTATAAATACACTCAAGGGATCTAAATCTCTTTTGAAAAATAAATAGATCATGTTGGAGGGGTAGGTATGTATCACAGAGAATGCTGCTTTATTAAACAACATAAAGCAAAGTACTTCACGTACTCTGTTCAGATGTGATTTGGATAAATGAATGAGCAAATTCATCCCCAGTTTAGCCACCTGTCCCTCGTGTATAGGGGAAACATGTAAATATCCCAGCATATCCTTGTCTGGCCCATCTCTGGGGTATTCACTTGCCAAGTCTAAGGGTTAAAAACTACCAGGAGAATGTAAGGCTATTTTTAAGATCCTCACCTAACCTAAATATTTATGAACATAGAAGTGTTGATATTCTGCTGTAGCTGTTTTTTATTGATGATTCAGAGTAGCAGTACTTAATGTGATGGGGATAACGGGACACATTTGGCCACTGACACAGAATGATTAGTCATCGCACAGAGCATATAAGTGTTGAGATTCTGCTGCAACTGTTTTTATTGACGGTTCAGAGTAGCAGTACTTAATGTGATGGGGATAACGGGACACATTTGGCCACTGACACAGAATGGATTAGTCGTTGCACAGAGCATATAAGTGTTGAGATTCTGCTGCAACTGTTTTTATTGACGGTTCAGAGTAGCAGTACTTAATGTGATGGGGATAATGGGACACATTTGGCCACTGACACAGAATGGATTAGTCATCGCACAGAGCATGTAAGTGTTGAGATTCTGCTGTAGCTGTTTTTTATTGATGATTCAGGGTAGCAGTACTTAATGTGATAGGCATAACGGGACACATTTGGCCACTGACACAGAATGAATTCGTCATCGCACAGAGCATGTAAGTGTTGATATTCTGCTGTAACTGTTTTTTATTGATGATTCAGAGTAGCAGTACTTAATGTGATGGGGATAACGGGACACATTTGGCCACTGACACAGAATGATTAGTCATCGCACAGAGCATATAAGTGTTGAGATTCTGCTGCAACTGTTTTTATTGACGGTTCAGAGTAGCAGTACTTAATGTGATGGGGATAACGGGACACATTTGGCCACTGACACAGAATGGATTAGTCGTTGCACAGAGCATATAAGTGTTGAGATTCTGCTGCAACTGTTTTATTGACGGTTCAGAGTAGCAGTACTTAATGTGATGGGGATAATGGGACACATTTGGCCACTGACACAGAATGGATTAGTCATCGCACAGAGCATGTAAGTGTTGAGATTCTGCTGTAGCTGTTTTTTATTGATGATTCAGGGTAGCAGTACTTAATGTGATAGGCATAACAGGACACATTTGGCCACTGACACAGAATGAATTTGTCATCGCACAGAGCATGTAAGTGTTGAGATTCTGCTGTAGCTGTTTTTTATTGATGATTAAGAGTAGCAGTACTTAATGTGATAGGCATAACGGGACACATTTGGCCACTGACACAGAATGAATTTGTCATCGCACAGAGCATGTAAGTGTTGAGATTCTGCTGTAGCTGTTTTTTATTGATGATTCAGGGTAGCAGTACTTAATGTTATAGGCATAACGGGACACATTTGGCCACTGACACAGAATGGATTAGTCATTGCACAGAGCATATAAGTGTTGAGATTCTGCTGCAACTGTTTTTATTGACGGTTCAGAGTAGCAGTACTTAATGTGATGGGGATAATGGGACACATTTGGCCACTGACACAGAATGGATTAGTCGTCACATAGAGCAATGTGGTAAAGAGTTACATTTTTACTTAGCACAAGCTTAGTGACTAGTGATTTTTAGGTGCTGTAGCAGAAAGTTTTGGAATAGGAATGCTGCTCAGAACTTATAAAGAATGGAAAAGAGTTCCATAGGCTGTGAAATTAGCAGTTATTCTCAGAATCCATGTGTTACTTGCAGCCAGCTTCTGCTGACCTGTACTTTAAAGCCACAAGGCGAGCAGAGTGCCATGTACACCAGCAAAGGGTGGTATTTAAGCAACAGCATATAAGCAAAACTGACCTCTGCCGTGTCTGTCTTGTTATGGGCATCAAAGTCATTCCAGTCTGAATAAATAAATGAGGTGTTAACAAATGTTGCCTTTACTGTGTATGCAGAGGTCAGTTTGGCCCTGATGTACTGACTGAGGTTAATAACAGACTAATGAAGAACTCTAGGAGACACTCTGATTCTTATGTTTGCCTCAGATGAAACAAAATTATATTTAAAGTGATAGTACTATGACACACTGAGATGTAAATAATGTACAGTTATCCTAAGTATTACAGAAAAAGTAACATTTTTCAGATCCTTGTATATTTTCAGGGAGGCTAAACCCTGAATTTAAAAGTCCCGTTTAAATGTCTGACTATTTCTCTTGAGCCATTTGTGTCACAAAGGATACATACAAAGTTGTGGAGAACAGTATATTCTAGTGAAGTTAGTAATTCTTATATTGAATTATGTAGTAACAGTTTCCACGGCATGTATATGCCTTAAATAAACATGTTTGAAATCTGATGTGCAAACAGGTCTGCAATAACAAAATCTATGACTTGGTATTAAATTGGTTTTATTTTTTTTTTAAACTTCTGTGGAAACATTGCTTTGAACATTTTTTTCTCTGATTAGCAACACCAAAGCAGATGCACATGAAAGTCAAAGGTTGCAGATTAATTGGCTGGTCTCAAGGTGATTATCTGCAGTGAGGATTACCGACAAATGTATGTGTTTTCAGTCATGTTTAATATAGTTTTATTATATAACTTTCAAAATGCTAATACTGTGAACTTATCATCTGCCAGTTCTATAGATCAAACATCAATGCAAAATATTGTTTTGTGAGATGTAGGGTTCACCAGCATATATAGCCATATGAAGCTGGGGATTCTTTGCAGATTTATAAATGGACGTTATTAAAAGGCAACACAAGAAGAAGATGATGTACTTCTGTAGTTATGACCTTGAGATATGTACTGACCTTCCTAGTACATCCGAGGAGTAGAACAGAGAAGAAGAAGAAAGTCACAGTAATGCTTCTATTAGGGATTGTTAGCGACTCATGAGATTCCCTTATATTCATCCATTTCTTACCGTTTAGTTTTCAGCAGTGCATTCCAGGATGTCTTACAGAATGCAAACTGCTTACAAGTACATCACTGTTTAATTGTACAACTGTACAAGTATTCCATAGGTTTGTTTCACTGCCTACACTGAAAATAAAGTACACTGGACGTTTATGAAATCACATTCCCCTGTCTGCTTCTTGGGATCTTGGATAACAGACACCCCACCCAGTATGATCTTCATACCGTTTGTCCAAATTGTTAAGCTGCTAATAGTCAGCTCTTAATGAAGAAACCTTTTTGTACATGTCAACATTGTGTTTTTTTGGTTTAGTTTTGGTTTGTTTTTTATCTTTTTAGATTTACCTGCTAGGCACACACTGCAATCTGAAGTGCTGCTTACTGTGTTTATTGTTAGACGTGTGGACTGACAGTTAACAAACTGCAACATTCCTGCATTAATCAGTTAACAATAAGGTACAAGCCACGCATATACACACTCCCAACACATACACACAGCACAAAGTACACATATGTGTTTGTGTGTGTGTGTGTGTGTGTGTGTGTGTGTGTGTGTGTGTGTGTGCGTGTGTGTGTGTGTGTGTGAGCGTATGCTGCTGTCATCAAATAGTTAAGATCTCAAGTTTCATTAGCTGGCTGTATACTCATTGGTTGTGCTATTTATTATAATATTCTATTATTTTTGTTCTTTATTTCTTTTATAGTATGCTATTATTGAGGACATATTGAGCATATACATTTATCAATGTAAACGCACAAGAATGAGGTATAATTTGCTGCTGTGCTGTATTGTATGTATGTTGTAGTCACTGCTGATTTTTCACATGTCCCTGAGCTGTACATTCCTGATGTTAGTTTATAAAAACAATAGGGGTGTGGGGGTGTTATGAGCTAAGTCTCCCAAGATTTGTGTGTTTGTTTTTTTTAACAAGCTTTTGCTTAGAATATACATGTATTTATCCAAGCAATGTGATTTGGTATTTTGTATGCTTATTAATGACTGGTGTAATAAATGTATGTACAAACACACATGCATAGATATGGCTGAACAATCAAAACCTGAACCACTGGAACTGGAACGCAAAAGTACTGTGTTAAAAAAGTTCACATTTATTTAATCCACATTAAGTGCTTTTTTCCCACAAAGGGACTTCTTCAGAATGAAAAAAAAACAGAGCAAGTACACAGGCACCTTATGTACTCTTGACACCCCGCTTAATTAACTGAACAAGTTAAGCTAATTAAGGATGAAACATTAAAATTTAAAGGCAAAGTGTTGAACACATAGATTACCTCGGGTCTATATTAGAACATCAAAGTTTCAAAACTTCGAATGTTCTAATATCGACCCCTATTTAGCGAATGTTGAAAATAGGCAAGCTACAGAAAACCAAATTTTTCCTAGGGAAAGAATTCAGTTGTCCGTTTCTGTCGTTTCGCTATTTTCAGCGATGTGGTGGAAAGTTACGGGTCGGGTACAGATAAGTGTGTGAATGGGCGTGGGTTAGGTGAGTTAGGGTTAAGGCGTGGGTTAGGTATTTGTGCGATTGTATGGACATGAGGGTTAGGGCGGGGTAGGTGAGTTACGGTTAGGGCACGAGTGAGGTGAGTGTGCAATAGTGACGGACCTTAGGGTTAGGGTTTGGGTTAAGGTAAGTGGATAGTTAGTGGTGTATGTACAGTTTAGTGTAGGGTTAGATGTAAGATTTTAGGTGTATGTGTGTGGATTGCTGTTTGTTTGGTGTGCTTGTGTTGTGTGTATGTGTTTTGGAACAGCAAATTTTTTCCCTAGGAAAAAATTCGCTGCTCTGCATGTTTGATGTTGTAAGCGTTCACTTAATAGGGGTCGATATTAGAACATTCAAAGTTTTGAAACTTCGATGTTCTAATTTAGACCTGATTACCTCAAAGACAAACACTGACTAAAAAGCAAGAAAGACTCATAAAACCAATGAAACTAATTCACAAATTTAATAGTTTCAATCC
Organism: Protopterus annectens; assembly: GCF_019279795.1. Classification (NCBI taxonomy): domain Eukaryota; kingdom Metazoa; phylum Chordata; order Ceratodontiformes; family Protopteridae; genus Protopterus; species Protopterus annectens. Next base: position 1,300,220,502 of record NC_056746.1, on the reverse strand, counting down.
AATCACAATTGAAACCACCAAAATTATACATAAAACCAAAAACATCAATTGAAACAGAAAAAAAACATGTATTAAAAAATGAATGTAAGTAAAAAGTGAGTGTTTATAACGGGTTCACTATGGAATTTTGAAATACTGAAATATCAAATTTCCGTATCTTGAGACCAATGTGTCGAATCTGCAGTTGCGCGAATGTTCAGAATGTTGAATACAGAAATCACGAACCTGCAGTGGTGATGGTGCATTTGGTAAGTGTAATGTAAGGGTTTTGGGGAGAGATTGTGTGTGTGTGTGTGTGTGTGTGTGTGTGTGTGTGTGTGTGTGTGTGTGTGTGTGTGTGTGTGTGAGTAAGTTGGGGAGTTTTAGGTGTGGGTTAGGGTAGGTAGGGAGGTAAGAGTGAATGTGTAAGTGTTGAGGGTGGTTGTGTTTGTATGTATGTGATGTGGGTTTGTGGAAAGGGGATGTAGAATGTGTGGTAGTGGGTTTGCTGTCTTCCGATTTTAGTGCGACCTCGGAGTTAGTAAATATAAGTAGGGGGGCACAGCCCCCACATGGGGGTGCAGAGGGGCTTGCCCCCCTGCTTATAGCAAAGGTGTGTGTGTATGTGTGTGTGTGTGTGTGTGTGTGTGTGTGTGTGTGTGTGTGTGTGTGTGTGTGTGTGTTAGTTTTTTTGTGTTCATGTGTGTTGGTTTGGTTTGTTGTTGTAATGCAAAAAACACTTCCCTGCAAGTATGGCAGTGCACAGCTGAACGTCTCAAAAGTCCATCAAAAAGAAAATGGCCAGCACAGTAGTGGTGTGAGAATAAACATTTAATAAATATGGCAAAAAAACAGACTGGTTTCGGCAATCCAAACTATGCCTTCTCAGTGTGAAAAATAACTACAAATAGCCATATTATATAGAAATGGTAAGAACAACATCACAAGTTGATTGGCTGGTCACAATTGCTCATTGAGTCCTGGTGGAAATAATCCACCTAATCTAATTATCCATCTTTTCTCCTTTTGATTAAGAATAGTATGCCAGCCAATCCGGTTACCTCTATTACCCTTAATGATATTAATAATAGTAAATCTGAAAGAAGCAGATGAATGCATTATAACATGTTTGTAAAGGGCACTAGTGATTTTCTTATGCTTAATATCACTCAAGTGTTCACCAATGTGATATTTGACTGGTCTGGACATCTGGCCCACATAAAAAGCTGAACACAAGCAGGTAGCTAGATAGATGACCCAATCAGTAGTGCAGCTTGCAAAAAAACTAATATCAAAAACCTTGCCCGTGTTACGGCTACTAAAATGTTTAGTTTTGTTCATCCTGACCAATGGACGCAATGTCCACATGGAAAACACCCATGGAGCTATCCCCCTGTAAGGGTTTCCTGTTTGGGTGAGGGAGGATTATTCAACCCGTGTTTATAATAATTAAAATATAAGCCTAAGGTTTTGCCCTTCTTCTAACCAAAAAGACATCTGTCATGAAGCAATTTAACAACTCTGACATCCGACATAATATTCCAATTACACTGGACAACCTCACAAAACATATGGGTATTGCGTCCATAAGTTGTAATCAGCCTGATTTGAGATAAATCATTACTGGTTTTGTCCCTGTATGCCATCAATTCAGTCCTGTCCCTGGATGATACATCATGACAAGCCATAGTAATTGTCCCTGGTTTATATCCCCGACGCTTGAATCTATGAACCATGTCCCTCCTGAAATGTTCATATGTACTTGAATCCAAACATATCCGCTTAATTCTCAAAAATTGAGATTTTGGTATGTTTTGTATAACATAGGGTGGATGATGGCTGGATGCATGTAATATGGAGTTATATTCAGGATATTTACGAAACACCTCAGTATTCAAAGTATGATCTGAATTCCTTGTTATCAATACATCTAAAAATGTAGTCTGGTTTCTGTCATAGTTACATGTAAACTGTATTCCCCACTTATTATGATTGATATAATCCATAAACTCCTGTAAATATACAGTGTCACCCTTCCAAACTAACCTACAATCATCAAGATAGCAACGCCAGATGTCCATTTCAGGCAGATATAAATTATGTAGGGGATCAGTTGTTCTTCTATATACACCATGAATAAATCAGCATAAATGGGGGCAAAAAATGCCCCCATTACTGTCTGCTGTGTCTGCCAGAAGCAGTTATCCCAATAATAAAAGACATTTTTGGTTAGCACATGTTCTGTGAGCCCAATCAAAAATGTATTAAATCCAGGTGGATAAAGCTATGAAATTTCTAAACAATATTGAATAGCAAGAATCCCCACCCAATGAGGGATATTGGTATAGAGAGCCGATACATCTAGTTTACATAAGAACCAATCTGGTTCTATTTGGGTATCAACTATAATTCGTAAAAATTCACTCGTATCCTGGATATGGGCTCTTACATGTTTAAGTAATGGGTGTAGATACTGAGTCAGGAGCACAGACAACGGTTCTGTTAAAGAACCCTTGCTTACTAAGTTGCCTGTTTCTGATGTTCATTAATTTTGTATTGCATTAAACTTGAAATTATTTTTTGATAAAGAGGTTAGTGCCCCAGTTGATCAACCTTTTCATTTTCAGAAATCTAGTTTTATACCGCCAATGCAGCCTACTGTTCAACTATTTTTAAATCAAGTAGTTAAGGATTTACATGTACATCAAAGTGATACACAACCAAAGCCACACAACCTCTCTAGGCTTCAACAATCAGCTTTACATCAACTTAGATCCAACACGAACATTGTTATTCTACCCGCTGATAAAGAAGGAGGAATTGTGGTGATGGACTGGGAGAAATATGACAATGAGGCTCACAGGCAACTTAGTAATCGACTACATTACATGCCCATGCCGTTGGATCCCACAAGAGTATTTAAACATCAGATTGATTCCTTTATTAAATTGGCTGTAGAGGAAGGTATTGTATTTCAAACTACCTCTAAACACCTTATGGTATCAGATCCTAAGAGACAATACCTTTATCTACTACCAAAGATACATAAATCTCTATCGGATCCTCCAGGGAGACCTATCGTTTCTGGCAAGGGCTCTTTAACAGAACCGTTGTCTGTGTTCCTGACTCAGTATCTACGCCCATTTCTTAACCATGTAAGAGCCCGTATCCAGGATACAACTAAATTTTTATGAATTATAGTTGATACCCAAATAGAACCAGATTGGTTCTTATGTACACTAGATGTATCGGCTGTCTATACCAATATCCCTCATTGGGCGGGGATTCTTGCTATTCAATATTAGTTAGAAATTTCAGAGCTTTATCTACCTGGATTTAATACATTTTTGATTGGGCTCACAGAACATGTGCTAACCAAAAATGCCTTTTATTATCAGAATAACTGCTTCTGGCAGACACAGGAGACAGCAATGGGGGCATCTTTTGACCCCATTTATGCTGAAGTATTCATGGCGTATATAGAAGAACAATTGAACTATGATCCCCTACATAATTTATATCTGCCTGAAATGGACATTTGGCATCATTATCTTGATGACTGTTGGTTAGTTTGGAA